>NC_056533.1:38726161-38853661 GCF_910596095.1 Thunnus maccoyii | reverse complement strand
TTGCTGGTGAGCTGTTGTCACTCGCCGCTCTGCAAACTAAAAGTTAAAGGTGCCCTGTGAAGTTTTGTTGTAAAAGACAGAAAGTTGTGTTTACGTTCAGTGTTACTCACCAAAACTAAACGTGTGAATCCTTAAAGTCTAACGAACATGTTGAACGCATTTGCAAACCTGATTTTTAAAGTGTTTTAAATCCTGCATTGTTTACATCTTTTCTTTCTTCTTCTTTTGACAAATAAAACACCATGGATGGATTATGAGACAAAGGACCTCTGGGTACAGGATATATAAAGCCCCCCTTATACCTATCAGAGCAACCTCACCTTTGTGTCAGGTTAACACATTTTGTTTTTGCTGGAAAGGAAAACTTTCCTGAAACTTCCTGCCACAGACTGGTAGGTGGTTCAGTAATCCATCCATGGAAGACAGAGGTCAGAGGTCAGAAACTCCACAGGGTAACTTTAACACAACGTTTGTGAAACAGTTTTTACTCTTGAACTGTCCGACTCTCTGTACCCTCCAAGATCAGTAACATCAACACAGGTTGCAGTTGGTCAAAGGTGCAAATTTTATAAATACTGACTGAGCTTTAACAGTGAACGCCACATCTCACCTGACAGTTTATGTTTCCATTAAAATATTGCTAAAACCTCTTACAGCTGAAATACAGCAGGCACAGACGCGACGCATCATGTAGGTTTGTGTGGTTGCGTTTCAGCCACTGAGTTTAGCAGAGTGATAATGCAGCTGGTTATGCAGAGTTTGGAAGTGCAGACTATATTAACTGGTACTGAATAAATTAACTAGATTGCTTTAAATACGGCATTATGGATGCACATTTGACTGATTTATTTTAATGTGCAATGCACTGCTGCGTCGCATTGCCCCTGGTATTCATTTTATGTAGTTTTTACCTGTTTGAGGGCCAACCGCATGAAAATAGAAATGATTGACCGTGGTCAGTGTAGCAGTTGATTATAATGCTTTCCCACAAGTTTCTTTAAACTCAGGAGGGAAAATTTATACATTACATTCACTGAATCATATTTATCTTGTATCATCTTCTCCATGTTTTCTATGACTGCACCAAATATTCTACAGTAGATGTCTTCTGACCGATTTAGTATAATTGGAAAAAGTCTCGACAAGAATTTAAAACACAGTTTTATGGGTTTGTGTTTATGTTTGGCCAAACATAATATCTGGATTCAGTAGATGAATGAATACATTCCTCCTCTGACTGCCTCCCTGCATCAGACGCAGCAGGCAGCTGGTTTCTCTAACCAGCAGTTAGTCTGTAGCACCATCTGGTGGCTTTGATAGTGAAGTGCAGGTCGTGTTTTCTCCTGGGAGTTTTTATTTACTGCAAAAAGCAATATTTGATTTTGAAGTTTAAACAGTTTTTATGTTGCAGCAGGAAAATACAAACACTCAGTGCTTCAGAGGAGGAAACAGAGCTGCAAGCAAACATTATTCAATAAGTTTTTCATCCCTGGAAGGACAACTGTATGCAGCAGTGAGCCATCTCTGTCGACAGATACAGTCAATAGATAGGAGGAAGAAGAAAGCAAATATACAGTTAATCACAATCAAAAAATCAAAGGCTATTAGTGTAAAAACTATATGTGGAATTAGTAATTAATACATTGATAAATATATCTAAATATCTAAAAATAAAATAAAATAAATAACCCAAAACATCTGTCATCATCTGATAAATTGCTTTGTCTATAGAATATTGGAAAACAGGGATAAGTGCTCATCACAATATCCCAATATAGCACTTTACAAAGACATAAAATAACAGGTCAAAGAATTAAAAAATATCAAAGATTAAAGTATTAAAATATTAAAAATAAAACAAAAATGTAAATGTCTTGTTTTGTTCAAACAACTGTTCAAAATCCAAAGATATTCAGTTTACAGTGATGTAAAACGGAGAAAAAGCTTGAACCAGATGTTCGGCTGATTAACTGAGTGGCTCCCAACCTGAGTCTGACTTCACCAGATGATTCTCAAAGTTTTGCTTTTTTTTCTTATGAAATACTTTCATATCTCCTGTTTCTAAAAATCCTTCGAATGAGACAAACCTTAAGAGGAAAAAAACAGTCCTTGGTTGAACAGCTCATAGCTCACGGTCACAGATTCATTCAGCTTAGTGAAAGCAATAAGAACAATATAGACGTAAAAAGAACCTATGCAGAGTGAAGTGATGAAAATATTCAGTTCTGTTGCACTACAGAATCTTTCTACTGCCGACCTTTGTGTGTTTATCTGCATGTGTGAACATTTAGTTATCTGTGGTACATTTTCAACCTTGTTGCTGGGAGGAGCGACAGATCGTTCACCTTTCACTGCTTTCTTATTCGTTCAAGTGAACTGAATTCCTGCTTTTCATTACAGCTGGATATGAGACACATTACAGGAGGATTTAAGCAGAAATAATCAACCTGCCTTATAATAAATGTACTGGACTTTGTCTTGTGGAAACTACAGTTGATACAGCACATAGTGACATTTATTATCCATATCCATCCACAGTTAAAGGATAGGTTCAGGTTTTATGAACGTGGAAATACTACTGACCCTGACCGAGACTACACTGTAAGAAATGGGGGACAAAATCAGCAGCCCTCGTTCCAATGTTCACCTGAAGCTAAAAATGAAGCTTCAGCAGTCTGAGTCAATATATTCCAAAGTTACAGTCTGTTTAGAGCAAAATTTCTTCTTTTTGTTTGCATGGATTGAAGTTCCTCGCAGATGTGTGGTGGAGGGATACATTCTGGTAGTGGTGGTGGGTAAGTCTGTTGATGCACCTATAAGCTGGATGCCAACTGCCAATAAAACCTAAAGAAGAAGAAGAGCACCTTTGAGGTCTTTGATAGTTTGAGTATTTTTGCGGTCTGTGTTTTTGGACACTAATATTTTGGTAACAACTTGCTCCAAATCTTAAAGTGTTTTGGGATCGATCTCCAGCTGTTCTTGTTGTCCTCCAGACCACCTCCGCTTGTTCCTGCCTCTGCAGGAATATGGTTCACATCTGTGTTTATATGTTGTGTTGTGAAACATGCAATGGGAAAACTGCATTCCAGAGATTTCCTTTGTGTAAATAAATACATGTTTGTGGTTCACTCTGTAATGTGTTTGCAAATCTGGCATCAAGTCTACACACGACTACTAGAATGTATCCCTCCGCCGCAGCTCTGCAAGGAACATTCAGGAGACACAAAGAGGGAATTTCGTTTTAAACAGACTGTAACTTTGGAAGATATCGACTTGATTTAGCTAACTGGAGCTGCTGAAGCTTCATATTAGCATCAGTTGAACATTGCAGTGCATATTTGAACAGAATGAGGAACGTGGACTCCGGCCCTCATTTGTTACAGTGTAGTCTCATTCCAAGAGAATACCTTCAGGGTCAGTATGGAGAGTAGATAATGTTACAGCAACCAAGACCAAAAGATAGACTTGATAAACCCTGGCCTGTCCTTTAAAGCTGTGTTCAGCATGTTTCAGCCAATAGACAGCAGAACATAAACTCTAAACCAAGTTCACGGAAACACACCCTGATAACTTCCTGTTTATCAACATATATTACGGCTAACGTATTAGTAAAAAGCTAACGTTCTAGAGTAACATGATCATCCCTCTGGAGCCTTATCTGTCCAGGTGTTGAATGTCTTCTACTCTCCTCCTCAGCAACTCGTTAACTTAGGTTTCCCACCATTTTTTGTTGGGCAGGTAGCATCTGATCAGCATGCGTGACCTCTTGCAACCCTATCGCCAGACAAGGATGTTGTCATTGGCTGATTCTGTGACATTTTCTTAATGTCTAAAGTCAATGGGAATGACTGTCAGGTGACATCAGCAGTAACAGGGTCAGGGTTTTTAGGATTGATACCAATCAGCGAGTGTTACTCATGTTATGATCCAACTTGGATTTCAAAATATAAAATATAAATATATTCCTCAATATTACTAGTTATTCATTGTTAAAGTAATAGGCTACATCTTGTTGTATTTCATTACGCTTTTCAGAACAGACAACTGTGTCCTTCTCACTTTCAAACATCAGGAATATATTTAAATAGCTGACCAATTTGGAATAATATCAATCAATCAATATCATCATTACTGTCACGGTTTATCACCAGTTTCACCTCACAACATCTGTCTCAAGGTCCAAAGCACAATAATGAAAATCTGTATATTTGGCAAATGATGAACGTGACTTTAGCCATAACTGAATGTCAAGCAATAATGTAAATGTTGTATATTTATCTTCGTGTATAGTTTGAAAATATGGCATGTCAATGCAGATTCTAATTTAAAGGTTTAATTTGGAGGTTTTCTTTGGAATCCTGTGTGTCATTGGCTTTTTATTTTCATCAGTTTTAAGTCATCACATACGCTGATGACACACTTTTCTCCCTTCATGACAACTTATCAGTTTGGCCCTCGTTCTGTAAGTAAATTTATTGATTATTCTGTACAGGCCACTGCTCTAGATGCCTACTGAGCGTCAAACTTTGTATCTGTTGATTGATATGCATCATTATGTATAATACCTGGTTTGATATGCACTGCTCTCCTCTAGATATAGTTTAGTTGCAGAGAGAGCAGCATTTTTTGTGCTTTTATTATGCGTATGGTGCTAGGTTACCTTTGTTAGCAGGGTCTTGATTTTAACAACTATGCCACATTCTATGTTTCTTCACAGGGTAACATAATAAAGGGAAAATTCAGTTTTTAACAACTTGAAAGTCACAACATTTACAGAATTTGTACTGTTTTAAGGTAACAATCTTTTCTGGTTATGTTTCAAACAACCAATTTGTCTGATTGCTTGTATTACGATGCTCAGAGGCTACAAGTGTAACCATGTTCTTATTCTCTTGTGACCAAAATATTAATTTTAAATATATAATGTAATGTGATTGGGGAAAATTACAGACACAGTAAAACACATGTTGTAAAAGAGACATATTTTGGGGTAAGTTAGACTGATTGATACCTATTATATGTTTTTGGCAATGTTGCTTGAACCATCAAGACATGTAAAACTATATGTTCCTACATAACAGTACACTGTCAAATCAATCAATGCATTATGTTCAAGTTGGACAAAGATAATCAGGACATAAAATTGATTTTAATGTCATAAAGCTAATGTTTGGATGTGTTAGACCAGACTCTCATGTTGATTTTTACTTACTGCTTACAGTAATTTTTGATAGCCCTGAACGCTCAAATCAAACTCTGGACCAATTTAGCAAATGCTAACTAGGCTAACAGTGGCAAGCTAACTGGTTCATCTGACCTTTGGGCCAATCAAGACTGTGTGTATACTTTAGGTAAAGCACTGTTTACTGAACTGAGCTTTTGTCAGACAAATAAGAAGCAATGAGTTTGTAACAAGTCAAAACAAAATTTCAGGGTAAATCGGGGGATGTTTAACACAGGAAATTGCTTTCCTGGCTACTGTCCTCAGTTGTATAATAAACAGGATTTTCCCTTTAATTTGTAAAATGTTATTATGATAACGAAATATCATAGTACAAGGATGTTATTGCTGAGCGTGCACCTGTATCAGTGTGCCTCACTCAGGCCTGTTGGTTTCTTTGTTTAAACTGATAAAACATGACTTCTTTTGTTTTGATACGAAGCAGAGCTGCTGTATCTGAAATGTATTAAAAATAAAAGAAAAAGAGAAAAATGCATTTGTTTGTTTTTTTGACTTCTTTAAAATTCCATCAGTTCTACAGTATAAAAACATAAAAGTGCCAGCACAACTGACATATTTGGTATCGTTGTAAACTGAAAAGACTCATTTTGGAGGATATCCACTTGATTTGGACAACTGAAGCTTCATTCTAGCTTGAGATACAGTTTTAATACACTTTTGCACAGGACAAGAGTTGGATTTTGTTCCCTATCATTTACCCAGAAAGCTCATTAACAAGGGAGCTCTCAGTGGTTCAGTATGAACAGAAGGAGTGATTCCAGCAAGAAAACCTGTTTCAATGTTTATGTTGGAAATCGTGAACCTGTCCTTTAAGTTCTGTCTTGTTCTTCATATCACTGTTGACTTTTTAAGTGTAAAATCAAAAAAAACATTTTTTCTGAACCTTAATGTACTTTGAATAACCACAAAAACATGAATTATGCTTTGGTTACCACAAGTGAATATTGTAGGAAAACATTTTGGTGTCTGTGAACATTTTGCAGATCTATTCAGTATGAACATTTCCTTTTTATGTTAATTAAAAAATATAAAATTGGGGCAACATTATCTCTTTATTGCAAATTAGTATTATATAAATGTTATTTCTAGGAGACAAGGTTGGCTCTAGAATTATAAGAATTTAATACAAACTTCTGTGTGTTTGAACACTGTTTGGCAGCACAATTTAAGTTTGTAAAGATGGAGCCGCCGGAGGGTCCAGGAGAGTTTTACAGGGTAAAACTACAATATTACAACTTCTGATCAGACTAACCAGCATGTTGTTTCTAAAAAGACACAGTGCTGTTGACTTTTTTAGATGTACGTTTTCAATGCTGTCAGGAGGCAGATGATATCTAAAAATCTCAGCAAATAAACCAGCAACACCTCTCTCTCATCTTGTATTTACTGCAAAGGTTTTATTCTGCTCTTCGTCTGCTATCAAACTGTAGGAATGTAGTGATTTCCTCATCTGCAGAGCTAAGGAAAGGAAAGGAGAGAGAACAAGACAAGGGGAGAAGTGGTGGAGAAAGGAGAGGAAATAGGATGGAAGAACAAGAAGAGAGGAAAGGACAAGGTGGAGGAAGGGTTAAAAAAAAAAGAAGAAAATGGGAACTGGAGTTGTTTTTTTTTCCTGGGGTGTTGATGTGGATTTCCTTTACCTGTCTGCCATCTGTTTTTGTCTCCAGCAGATGGCAGTAGAGTACAGGTGTATCTGTTACAACCTGCAGTGGAGCAAACAGGCGACTGCAGAGCTTCAACTACACACTGTTTTTGAGAGAGATTATTTTATGGTTGATGGAGGGTTCTTATCTATGTTTAGACTCAATATTATACTCAACATTTTAGTTGCATCACATAGAGAAAAAGGTTTCAGCTGACAGTCAATAGATTACATTATGTGAAAATTCATTGTTTTTCTCCTTTTAACTCATCATTTTTAGACTTAAACACCTTTATCTTTGTTTTGTATTTCTCACCTGCTCTTTAAATACTCTCTATGTGTGATCCCAACTTCCAAAATATAAGGAGTCTTTGCTACTTTCTTTCTGTGTTTTTTTTACTTCTCTGTTAGACCTTCAGGCTCTCTGCAAACCTCCTTTCTTACAAAACAACTTTATATTACCTCTAAATCTGTGTGTCTTCTCACTTTACCTCATTTTGCCGTCAATCCACTTGTCATCCCATCAGCCTGTCCTGAACGTCTGATCATTGTCGGGGTGCAGTTGTCTCAGTGCCTGCAGTATCAGACTTTAAGAACCACTGGTCTGGACCAAAGGAAGAAAATTTACCCTTCTTTAACAGCCAGTCACCGAGCTTAAAATTCTGTCATGTGCAATGCTAATTTCTCGGTCGCTTTTGAGTGAATTCAACAACTATGGCACCCTGTTTTGTTTACAACTGCAACAACAAAGAGTTTTGAATTAATTTCCATTCTCATTGGCTTTTTCTCCATAACAACGACAGCTGAGACTCATGGGTGTTGTAGTATTCTTAGCCATCTGCCGAAATGAGAGACAGAGACAAAGTGGAACTCATTGAACCTTGTGGTCGTAACATAACATAATCACTACATTATCTAGGAGAGTCCTGAGTTTCTATGTTCATTAATATTGAGGAGATTGTTTAAAGAAAAAATGTTAAGTTTGAAATGGAATACAAAATGGGACGAGCAGGAGGAAAGGTGTGTTTGTCTGTACGGAGGTAAAACAGGGGTGGCAGGTTTATGCAATTATATATCTGTAATGACAATTCCTTTGGCAAATTAGTTCGGCGCTAATGAACATGCATCAGCAGCCAAACAGGGGCTTTAATGACACAGGACATATTAAAATAGGTTATATCAACAACAGCTCACACTCTTAATGCACTGCTCATTTTGTCCTCATTAGCACCTGTTTAGCATCACACACATCCAGCAGCGACATAAAGAACATCAGGGAATTTGTAAATCACTTTACAGATGAGCTCACGCTTTCGTTTTGCCAGAGGAGAACGTCCTCGAGAAGAAGATAAAACGTTCCATGTACAACAACACAGCGTCAGTCAGAGGAAAGCACCTGTTGTATCAGGAGACACAGATGTGGTGAGGACATGACTTCACAATAACCTCCAGTAAAAGCTGCAATGTGTTAACCAGTCAATGATGTACTGCTGGTCCTCTTTATTTCTAGCCCCATGATACCTTACATGAATTATAGATGCAACTTTTGGTTATTCCTTTCACTGAAGCAGTCAGTCTGACTTAGCGGCTTGCTACAGGTGTCCTCCTTTTCTTAGAGATTTTTAGGAAATCAGTCTTAAGCAAAGGAGAAAAAGTGTTGCAGTGAGTTTTAGGAGGTGCAGGCAGGTGGATATTTTTACCTTTGGGCAGAGCCAGGCGAGCTGTTTCTCCATGTTTCCAGTCTTTGTGCTAAGCCAAGTTAGCTAGCTGCCGGTAGTTGCTTCATATTTATCGCACAAAGAAAGTAAATGAGCTGATTTTCCAAAATGTCAATAATAATATGTAGTCACATCACCAGGCACAGAAACACAAGGACACATTCTGTACAGATGTAACATTAAGCAACACTATCAGGAAATGATTTAAAAATGACAAACAATCACAAAGACACCAGAACCAGGTCATCTCTACATCTCTGCTCAGCTTAAGGTGGAAATCTGAAAACCAGAAAGTCAATCCTCATTTATCTTGTCTCAAGATACTGCAGAAGCGGTTGCTGTGATTGGACAGACATTTCAAACTGTTAAAACACAGTTTTTTCAGATGTATAACAGAAATCAGCTCTCGTACTCATCTTTGGAAACAGTGTGAAGTTGTTGCCTTCCAGTCCTTCCAGTCTTTGAGAAGTAGGTTTTGGTGAACAGAGTTCCCATCATCAAGCTAACTGTATATGCGAGGGCCCGGACAGCATGACCTCTGGGCATCCAAAGGTTTTCGTGAGGGAGGATACTTAGTTTATTGGAAAACAGGTGGAAAGTAAAACAGTGAACCAAAATAAATCTAGCATTGCAACAGCCCCACAATAACTGTAACAGGATTCCTTCCATCTTCCACATTTTGACTGTGCAAGATGAAGAAAATCACCTCCTGTGTTGTCACCTGCCTTACTTACATGGAGTATGTTAACAGGCTTAAATCACAGAATTTGTCTTTACACAAAGCTTTGGGAAGATTGAGCTTACTGTTTGATATGAAATATAAAATATGTGGAATAGATAGCAAATTGTTCTGTCCTAATAGCTTTGCCAAATGCAGTTTGTTTTTGGAGCTTTGTTCATAGAACCGTTTTACATTTAGCAACTGTCTGTTGTTTTTCTGTCTTCTTCCTGGCTGAACATAAACTATATTAAATCCTGAGAGAGACGAGTATCAGAACGAGGATTCACAACGCAGCCAGAACAGTCTGTCTGTTCACCGCCAGGCTGTAATAACCAAACACTCCCTCTGTCTCCCGAATGACACTCTGATTTACGCAAACAGCTTACATGTGCCTCCTCTTCTTTTACCTCTTTACCCCTTCATCTGGCCCTCCGGCTCTAATTACCAGGACACACAGGAGGACGTCACTGACAGACTGAGGGAACGAGGGGAGGCGAGGAGAGGAGAGAAGTCACTGGGGAGGTGTGTTTGTTAATGAGATGGATCAGACTTGGCAGGCAGTGTAGCCTGGCAGCAAACTGTGGACAGAAAGAGACAGAGGCCCAAATCTGTGAGCTCCACTCACACTTAACCAAACAAATCTGGAGCAAACACAAAGACCTGGACTGTAAATAGCCTCAGAGTCCATTTTAGAGCCTGGGGATTATCTGCATTTTCATACCGTCAATTCAACAAAACCTCAGCAAAGCATATGTGAAGTAGGACGGATTTCACGGTGGAACAGAGGGAGCAGATTGTAGCTTCAGTTACAAAGGTTTTTCAGAGGCAGGAATAATCTCGCTGAATAATAAGGCAGAAAAATGGAGCTGCATGGGCATTTATCACATCTGGCCACACCCCAAACAGTGATGTCAGTGCAGGTGTTTAGGATTGGATGTCTAACAGAAAACACCTGTTATAAACATCATAAACCAAAGTATTGGACAAATAAAAACTTTGGCCATATGATGGGGCTAGAAGAGAAGTCAGAAAATAATTTCACCCTCTGAGACATCCATCGAACATTATAGAAACCATGTCAGAACCAAATTTCCTACCGATCCATCTGGTAAATGTCGAGATATTATACCAAATACTTCCATCATCAAGGCTGAGAAAGAAATGTCAGCGTGACCTCCTGCCTCCAAAAATGATCAAGTTGCTATGAGGGAGGTTAATTTGTTTATTGGAACACAGGTATAAATTAGATCAAAATGAATGTAGCATCAGAGAGTCCCTAAACAAATGTAACAGGGTTCAGTGCCCTGAGATAACTTTTGTTATGATCTGGCGCTATATAAATAAAATTGAATTGAATTGAATTAATTTGAAGAGTGATAATAGAAAATGCCACTATGACACTAAACATGCTAATTTTGAACAAAAATATCCCAAAAACACAAAGGTAACAAAAAACTGAACCAGCTGAAGTCGTCATATCAAACCTCCAGCAGAATAATTGTAAAATCAAACATTTTCAACAATCAATACAGTGAAGAATCAATTATGTACACTTACCCCAGCGTTTCTGCTTGGCCATCACACCTTTTCATGCTCAAGTTTCTCAAGTAACAAAGCAGAGGTGTCACTTCTCAAATTAATAGAAATGCTGCTCATGTATATATTTCTGGAGCTTTTGTACTGAAATATTATCCACTGCTAACACTAACAGTGGAGGGAGACATGTGGTTTGTGATTATGTTGTAACACTAACAGTGGAGGGAGACGTGCTTTGTGATTATGTTGTAACACTAACAGTGGAGGGAGATGTGCTTTGTGATTATGTTGTAACACTAACAGTGGAGGGAGATGTGCTTTGTGATTATGTTGTAACACTAACAGTGGAGGGAGATGTGGTTTGTGATTATGTTGTAACACTAAGTGGAGGGAGACGTGGTTTGTGATTATGCTGTAACACTAACAGTGGAGGGAGATGTGGTTTGTGATTATGCTGTAACACTAACAGTGGAGGGAGACGTAGTTTGTGATTATGTTGTAACATTAACAGTGGAGGGAGACGTGGTTTGTGATTATGCTGTAACACTAACAGTGGAGGGAGACGTGGTTTGTGATTATGTTGTAGCACTAACAGTGGAGGGAGACGTGGTTTGTGATTATGCTGTAACACTAACAGTGGAGAGAGACATGTGGTTTGTGATTATGTTGTAACACTAACAGTGGAGGGAGACGTGGTTTGTGATTATGCTGTAACACTAACAGTGGAGGGAGACGTGGTTTGTGATTATGTTGTAACACTAACAGTGGAGGGAGACGTGGTTTGTGATTATGCTGTAACACTAACAGTGGAGGGAGATGTGGTTTGTGATTTTGCTGTAACACTAACAGTGGAGGGAGACGTGGCTTGTGATTATGTTGTAACACTAACAGTGGAGGGAGACATGTGCTTTGTGATTATGTTGTAACACTAAGTGGAGGGAGACGTGGTTTGTGATTATGCTGTAACACTAACAGTGGAGAGAGACATGTGGTTTGTGATTATGTTGTAACACTAACAGTGGAGGGAGACGTGGTTTGTGATTATGCTGTAACACTAACAGTGGAGGGAGACGTGGTTTGTGATTATGCTGTAACACTAACAGCGGAGGGAGATGTGGTTTGTGATTATGCTATAACACTAACAGTGGAGGGAGACGTGGCTTGTGATTATGTTGTAACACTAACAGTGGAGGGAGACATGTGCTTTGTGATTATGTTGTAACACTAAGTGGAGGGAGACGTGGTTTGTGATTATGCTGTAACACTAACAGCGGAGGGAGATGTGGTTTGTGATTATGCTGTAACACTAACAGTGGAGGGAGACGTGGCTTGTGATTATGTTGTAACGCTAACAGTGGAGGGAGAGATGTGGTTTGTGATTATGCTGTAACACTAACAGTGGAGGGAGACGTGGTTTGTGATTATGCTGTAACACTAACAGTGGAGGGAGATGTGGTTTGTGATTATGCTGTAACACTAACAGTGGAGAGAGACGTGGTTTGTGATTATGCTGTAACACTAACAGTGGAGTGAGACGTGGTTTGTGATTATGCTGTAACACTAACAGCGGAGGGAGATGTGGTTTGTGATTATGCTGTAACACTAACAGTGGAGGGAGACGTGGCTTGTGATTATGTTGTAACGCTAACAGTGGAGGGAGAGATGTGCTTTGTGATTATCTTGTAACACTAAGTGGAGGGAGACGTGGCTTGTGATTATGCTGTAACACTAACAGTGGAGGGAGAGATGTGGTTTATGATTATGTTGTGTCACTAACAGTGGAGGAAGAGATGTGGCTTGTGATTATGTCCACCATATCACCAGCTGCCACTGCATCTTAAGTCCACCCAGGACCTTTGTTGCAGGTCTTTCTCATCTCATTTTCTGTGATCGCTTTACTGTGGCCCCAAAAAAATTCTGAAAACTCATCCAATATTTGTTATTTCATTCTGAACCTGAGCAGTGAACCAACAGACAGGCTGACACTGCCATCCCTAGACCCTGCCACCAGCTAAATGAACCACCATTAACCTATAATGAACCCTACATGAGCCAAGAGATTCCTACTGCAGTCTGCTGCTGAAAACCTTTTCTTCCAAAACAGCATAACTGCAGCATTACAAAGACGAGGAGGGACTGATAAGGGGAGGATGAGTGGCAGCAGAACTGCAGCTGTGGGAGAGATGCCCTCCAGCTATCGTTCACCTGAAATGGATCACATTTAGCAGCTTTCACCCCTCCACACTCCATCCTCTGTTCTTCATTTTCTCATCTCCACCGCCCCCAACACACACACCGTCCACTTCTGTCCATCATATTATCTGCTCAACGAAGCCACATCTCCTGTCTGTCTTGCCTCCCGTGTCAGAGCCCTTCAGAGGTTTATCACTTTATCAGCCCACTCAGGAGCGCCTGATAAAATCACATCATGGTTTCTGTCCAATGACACGCCTCAAACTGCTCCAGGCCAAAGCCATTAGTAACTCTTCATGGTTATTTTTCACTCAGGTCCTCTACACTGCTGCCAGGTACAGAGGCTTTGACATTTTTTATACTTCAGTGAAGTCAAATAATTGTGTTTTTATTCTGTTCCCTTTAGGAGTTTAAAAATAAAATAACCAGTGTCAGTCCAGGTGAAAATGACACATATCCAGCTGGTGTCATGTACATTATTCACTGTGGAAACAAATATCTGCAAGTGATCAATGTGCAACTGATAATTGGGTAAAGAAACAATTTGACATTTAGCAAAATATACACATTTATGATTAAACGCAGAGTCAGATGAGGATATAGATGTTTTTGTTTCCAGCTACAGATATAGATCCAGGATTGGTTTAGTGTGGATTAGCACTAAGACTAAGAAGCAGAGGAAACTGCAAGCCTTGTTTTATCAAAAGAGAAAAAAGAAACTGAGCAGGAGTCCAGGTTAGTTTGTGTCCCGATAACTTTTAATGTTTAAAGTAAATTTTTCATTGTTGACTTCTTTCAGTTTTCTTTAAAAAGCTGAAACATAAAATTGAGGTTATAATTTGTCCATGCTCTAAAAATAAATTATCTATGACAGAAATGCACATGTGTCAAGGGTGCAAATTCATCCGGGGTGGTGCAAAAAGACGTGTCCGCTGAGTTGAAAATGTTTCAAGTTGAGTCAAACATTTGCATGCATCCCACGATATATGAATGTTCTTCATAACTTAGCTAACAACAAAGCATGTCTATAACATCACCAGCTAACATGTTGCTAACGAGTCGGATACTGCCTGAACCACTAAACAAACCAAGCAGTTTTCTTCAGCTACATCATCCACTAACAACATGCTAGGCAGAAACAACCAGCTAAGAACATGTTAAGTTAGCTAGCATGATGCCTGAGCAATCAAACAAACCAAACATTCTTCCTCAGCTACCTCTCATTAGCTAACAACAAAGCATGAACATGTTGCTAACAAGTCGGATGCTGCCTGAACCACTAAACAAACCAATTTTCTTCAGCTACATCATCCGCTAACAACATGCTAGGCAGAAACAACCAGCTAAGAACATGTTAAGCTAGCTAGCATGATGCCTGAGCAACCAAACAAACCAAACAATCTTCCTCAGCTACATCACCCAGTAACATCATCAGCTAACAACATGCTAGCCAAAAACAACCATGTTAGACCATGTTGAGCTAACTAGCATGTTGCCATCACAAATTGGTTATCTGTCTGTCCATATTAATGGTAACTGAACAACAAAACACAACAATGCTAAATGACAAATATTGTTATTATGATAAGTATTATCAATATGAAGAAATAAAAGAAGCTCATGTTGATGATGGGAAACAACATTTTACACTTAGCCTACAGTAAATTTCTCCTGTGTGTTAATTAAGTTTAAATTTTCAGTTCAATGTTTCTTCTCTACGTCTGAACACACACACATATTTTCATTCATATCTCTTCACTCTGCAGCAGTAACGAAACAGTTTCATCTCTTCCTTCAGCATCCTCCAACCTGCTACTTTTAACCCCATTGTCTTCCATTACCTCCCACTACTGTATCTGCTATTACCTCCACCCCCCCCCCCCCCCCCCCCCCCCCCCCCCCCCTCTCTGCTTCACCCCCTCCATCTGACATCATCCTGCATCCATCACTGTCCATCTCTCTCTGTGTTTCTGTCTAAATCACCTCTGAGTGCCAGCAGGACTGATCCACGCCTCCCATTACCTGCACCCCACATCTCTGCCATTTGAGCCTCTTTTCAGCCTTGTTACATTCAGAAATAACTTTGTGCACCCTGAGTCTTGAGGTAAAGATGTAATAGTGATGGCGGAGTCACTTCCCACCATGTTCTGACTTTCATCCTCCTCCACATCAGTTTCCATTTCCTTTTCTCAGTCTCCTCGGGTTTCCACACTCTTTGTTTATAGTGTATTCGCTTAATCTTTCCATTTCTTAACAAATATTCACTGTTTTGTCATCTCTTACAGTTGATCTCCTGCTGCCTCCATCATGTCTCTGGCTCCCTGAGAACAGCTGCAATGCACTGAAACTATCACTGCGTCCCATTTTCATACTGTATATTTATAATATACAGAAAATGCTTTATATTAATCTGTTTTACATAGTTAAAATACAAGAAATTAACATTCCAAAATACTTTTTACTAACAAGAAATGATGAAAAGTTTGCATCAGGCTGTGGGATTGGTCCATAAACATCACGGAGAGCATAAAAGCCACAATTTGTGTGTGTTTAGTCGGCAGACGCACACACAGACCTCTCCAAAATCAAGTTCTTTCACTTAGCTCTACAAATATGCAGTCTGTAGAGCGTTTCCATCCACCTGCTTTTATTTGCATTTTTTGTCTGTGTATAAAAAGAGTGTAAACACAGAAAATTAGAAAAAAAATCTATCTATCTGAATCTATCTGAAATATCACAAAAAAAGTTTTTACTCTTATCTGAGCTGTTAAAGTTGGAGACAGACTGAGTGAATAAATGATGACGTACATGAATCATGTGACTGAAACGTCACTGAAGAGCTGAAAACATCAGATCTGTGTGGAGCGATGATGAGGAGACTGTAACCTTCCTCACATCGATACATCAGAAACGTCATATTTCCATCATGTTTTCCATCGTTTGAGCTTTGATTGTCACTCATTTAATGACGTCATCTCGTTGTTTCTTCTTCTGCAACGGTTTAACGGCACCATGGAAACACGCATGGACCTCATCAGCATAACAACTGACCCAGTGTGGGATCGCGATCCAAGGTTTGAGAAACTCTGAGGTTATAAAACTGTTCTGGACTAAACAGCGTTCAGTCGAACCTTCTGTTTACACTCAGCATGACAAACACACACTTCAAATGTTTTTAATGGCTTTTAGAGACAATTAAGCTTTTCAAACTGTCACACTGGAGCATTAACACTTTCTGCACACTTCTGTTCTCCAAAATGAGAAGAAAAGAGCACTCAGGCCATCATCATCTTCATCACTGTGAAATCATTTACATGGAAATGGATTTTCATGGATCCATTAATCAGAATAAATTCATGTTTTGTTTTGATTAGATAAAAAGTCAAACATTACAAGCCTGTGCACATAAAAACAGCAACTATGTCGCTGTGTTTGTGCCTCTGACTGACTTCTTCTCCGTCGTAACAGCCGTCGAGGCTCATGGGTATTGTAGTATTTTGAGCCGTCCACCAAAATGACAAAATATTTTTCCTTCAGGATTATTACCACATTCTGCAGTAGAGCCGAACCTGATCTGCATGTAGCAGATTTGTGACCCAAAGAGACTCAAACATACAACAAAAGTGTATTAAATCACATCTTGAAGATCTGGAGACACTTGGCAGACTGGTTTAAATCATGATGTTTCCTACTATGATACTCAGCTATCTGTCCTTCCAACCAGACGACTCCTGAGCGAAGAGAAAACGCAGCTCATCCACTGAACTATAGGTTTGAAAACACCCTAAAACTAACAAGTAGGGATGTGCAGAGAGCCCAGTATTTGTATTTGTATCTGTATTTGTTGAGGCAGCAAAATTATTTGTATTTGTATTCGAATAAAAGTGGAAAGAGGCTTAAAAATCCTGTTTTATATTTATTACGCTTTTAATCTTAGAAAATTAAAATAAGTGTTCATGAATAAACTACTTTATGAAGGAGGTCCCCACACCAGGTCTCGGACTGGAGTCTCCCAGATCATAGACGACTCCGCTGACTACTGAGCTAAAACTTTACTCATCACCTCATTGCAGACAGACCTCTACCTATTTATACACCCATAACACAGAGACAGCACAGCGTGTAACATGTAGAAGAACTTCAAAGGTGATTCTTGCTTTGCACTTTTTATTTATTGCCTATTTTTTACAACCTAACTTTGTGGAAAGGAGAAGTGGAACAACAGGTTATGGAGAGTCTGTTGGGACCCCTGATAGACGTCTAGACTGAGAAAACGATGCAACCGACTTGCAAACTGGTATTTGACATGGAGGTTTTTTTCTTCCCAAAAACAAATAATTTTTAAAATATTTGTATGAAACAAATATTCGTATAAAACCCACTATTTGTGCTTTGCCAAATAATGTATTTGTGTCCAGGCACACCCCTACTAACTACATATGGAGACTAGATGAAAAAGATTTTCACTCAGTGAAATATCAGCATGCAGATGGAGCTACCGGGTTTGTTACAAAAACATTTTGAGTCTCTGAACGTGCATCGTAAAGACCTCTGCCTGCTCGTGTTTAGTATTCACTCACATGTGTCCTCTGCAGCGCTGGACGAGCTGAATACAAATATTTATTAATTAAGGGCTAATTTCCTGCTCCATTGATTCCAGCTCCCACGTAGCTCTCCTCCTCCTCTCCTCGGAGGATCAATGAGAGCAAACACACACACACACAAAACCCCCCAAAGTACAGACATGGATGAGGATTTTCTCTGCAGACCTCATTCTTAACACAGATTTTTTTTTTTTTCCACTTTCATGGATTTTCAGCGTTGAGTCAGTGAGGTTGGAGCTTCCACAAACTCCTGATGGAGTTTGTTGTGTTTGAGATCAGGAGATATCACCTCTGGGTTTTGCTGTAGGGGGGGGTCAAACTGCAAAGAAACTCTCAGTGAGTCAGAGAGTATCGACCATCCTTACTTGGACCTGCAAATAGAATTTTAAGGAGTATATTTGTGATTTGTGATGAATATCTTGTAGACAGAATAAGCAGAAACATAAATATCTGGGTTTCTACTACATTACTGCCCATTCTGGAGACTGAAACACAATCAGCTGTTTCATCATGTACATTCAACTGACAGTAATAACGACATTTCTTTCTGTTTTTGTTGAGGAAGTGTGAACCAAAACAAACCAAAACAAACTTTTCCATTTGAGTTCAGACCAGACAGGACCACCTCAGGTCTGATTTACTTTTCTACACCAGAAGTGAAAGCAATTTTTTAAGAGTTTAAAGGCTTTTCCCCTCCCTGACACATTACGGCTCCATCACTTAGCGGCTGTCAGTGTGCGGACGGACGGCTCATCAGGTCTCCCGCCGGCAGGCAGCAGGTGGGATCAGTGTGCTGAAGGTAACTGATGCCAGTCAGAGTAAAAGGAGCGACTGGTAACATCGTGTTAAAGGACAACAGCTCTGTCATTTATAACTAAAGCTCTTGTTTCCCCAAGTCAGTGAAGATCTGCTGTCATGGCCTTTTTTTACTCATTTTTATAAATACTGAGTCTATTCTAAACATATTTATGACATTTTATTCACTAGAAGTTGTTTAGATTTCTCTGAATCCATCTTTCCTTACAGCTCAGACTCCTCTCTGTCCTCCAGCAGGATGTTTCTGCAGCTATTTACATAAAATCTGCATTATTAATGAGCAGCTACTTCGATTGGCTGGAGGTGTGGCCTCCACCTTTACCTCCAGCCGATAACCTAACGAAAGCAGCAGCATGTTTATCTGCAGTAATGTCTGCAGCTGGAGATGTAAGACTGTATTTAGCGTCTATGAAGCTGAGTCTGATAGTAGCCGGAGGTCGCTATCTTAGCTTTAGCTCACACAGTACCGGCTGCGATGCAAACTGCAACTACAGACGTTACGAACACGCTCAGCGTTGCGCTGGGCGGCGGTGGACTCGTGCTAAAGCTTCCTGCACATTTGATTTTACAGCCTCAACACTGCTCGCTCTTCAGCCACAAAATTTCACAAAAATAACTTTAAAAGGAGCCGAGAAGATAGAAATGAGTCATTTTACAGCATGATTCATCCAGCTCTTTAATATTTGAACTGATAAAGACTAGATAAGAACTAGAACTGTGAATAATTTAACAACCGCAAGTTATAGCAAATAAATGATTAATTAAAGAATAATATATTTAATTTAATAATTAACATATAAGTATTGAATAATAATAATAACTGCAATTTTAATGTCATTATTATGTGTTATTTTGTGTTTGAGTAACTTGATGTTAATTGAATCTGTACTCTGATTTAGTTCATGTCAGTAGTTAAGTTTTATTATGGAAAAATGTCCATTTTATTTAATTAATTGTCAACAACTAATCGACTTTTTATTGCTAACGTGTCCGACTTCTGTAATAACAGTAAAGACAGAGAAGACTGAACATCAGCTGCTGTCGTGGAGCCGATCGTTTCTCAGAACACAGGAAGTGAAACTGCAGGAACACGTTTCCAGGAGAGACGCTGAAGAAGAACGGAGGCTAAGACAGGAAGTGACATCATGCATTCGTTTGCACACAGTGGACTCTGTGGCTTGATCCTTTAAGCAGATGGGTAACTATTGTGCTACTAACACACACACAGATTCACAATAAAACAATATTTAATGTTGTGATTAGCAGCACAGTGTCTGTCTGTGTTTCCTCAGCTGTGAACATACTGATGTGTAGCATTAATTCTCCTCCACCGGGATTCATCTGTGACAGTTTGTCATAACTGAGTTTGCAGAAATACCCCCCCCCCCCCCCACCAACTGAGGACAGACAGTGATGTGAGCTGTTCTCACTTTCCTTTCATGTCTGTTATCTTCTGTATTTCCTTCCTGATCACAGCAAAAAAAAAAAAAAAACAGCATTACGCTGAGAGAAACCCGCCGAGCTTATCAACACTTTTACCATCTTCTAATGTGTTTATCCGGCTTCCTGGAGTTTAAAGTAGCTTTGTGCTGCTCAGATTTATCTCAAATAAAGGTTCTTATCTGCCTGCACATATAACACTAACAGAATAATAAAAAAAAATGTTAGATATTATAGCTGTCAAGGGTATCTGGCTGTAAACATGATGCACTTTCTTACAACATGAATAAAGAAATTAAACACAGACTCATTCTAGTTCAGCTCTCCTGTTCACACATGTTTACTATCTATATATTCTGTCATCCTGGTGATATTGAATCTCCGTCCTCTGTTTCTTTTCTCCTTTAAAGGTTTTTTTGTGATTTAAATAAAATGTACTTGACTTATTTTGTTTTCCTGTGTTCCTGCTTTAATCATTAGGAGATATTTACTGAGCAAATTACATGCAGCTAATGATTATTTTCATTTATTTATTTATTTATTTGCATTTTATTTCACTATTTTTGCTTGACAAATGACTGAGATGATTCATAGTTTATCAAAAATAGTTGCAGATCGTTTCAGCTCTACAATATTTTTTATATATAGTTGGGATGTAAATGTGCCCAGTTGGACTATTAGATATAAATATAATCGTTTAGATCTCCTGGTGTTGTGTTGTCAGTTGGAGATTTCTGGTAAAACTTTTAAACTCCTCGGACTAGATTACTGTTGTATAAAAAATATCACAATATCAAATTCAAGCACTACACTGGAAGTCTCACTGGTTGCTCATTGCACCGGACTGGAGCTGCTGGGAACCATTAAGTCAGGACAAACAGCCTGGAGGGAGCCGAGATAAACAGATAAACTAATCTCTCATCATCTGTGTGTCTCATAAAATCCTTTAAACCTGCTTTTGCCAGAATTTCTTGCTAAATTCCCTGCTGCAGTGTTCAGGTATAAATTTCCCTCCTCGCTCAACAGGAACGCCTTAAAATACATATTTCATGACACCAAACACACTATTTTCCACACTGCTGTTTTTCTTCCCTTCCAGTCCCTCGGTCTGGTCGGGTCAAGTCTTTTTATTTATAAAAGCCCAATGTCACAGATGACACATTCACCTGAGGGGGCTTCACAATCTGTATAACATACAATCCCCCCCTCCGTCCTCAGACCCTACACCTGGATAAAGAACCAGGAAGAGCAGAAGAAGAAGAGGAAGAGGGAGTCTTCCTCCAGGATGGACAGAAAAGACCAACATAACAAAATGACAATATGGAAAACCAGGATGATAAAATGATAGAAAAAGAATATTAACAGGAGGACGATGAACTTACAAGTGCTGCCTCCTCGCACCGCACCGTCCTGAAGTAAATAAGGTCAAACACAAACCTAAAAACAATCAAATCAAATCAGAAGAATCCTCAGTAAATATCCCACATAACCTGTTTTCCATTAAATCAAACTCACATCTGCAAAACTCTTCACACACATCTGCCGCAATGCGCCGACCTGAGCAGCAAAAACCTGGAGAACAAACTACAAAAAAAAAAAGAGAGACGTGTGTGTTGTGTGAAAACAAACGATGTTGACAAAAGAGCAACGGAGGTGAAGAACAATAATTAAAAATGTGTCAGTCAGAAGAGAGAAATAAATGAAAGGCTCTCACTTCCTGCAGATGCAGTGAAATGTTTGTACAGAGCAGATTGAAGAAGCTCTCAGACTGTTCAAATCCTCAAAGAGAGACGACAGATTGAGAAACCGCCGAGGTAGAGGATGTGATAGCCTGATACTGATGAGCTGTGTGTGTGTGTGTGTTTGTTTGACACTTCTCCCTCGGTGCAGAGAAATGCAGCACTAACAGCCCGTATCCTTCTTCCTTCCTGAGTAGAGTTGAAAGTGGAAAGTTGTGAGTTTGAATTAGATCTCTCCTCTCTTGATAAGAGAGCTGCAGCGCTGCCGGGCACCATCGACCGTCGCCTCCCAGAGTTCCTCCGCTCCGCCCCGAAGCTCCGCCTGACGCTAAAACAGCCGGTAATTACATCCACCGCACCGGAACGCCGAGACACCGCCTAAACAAAGAGTCGATAAAGTGCTGCAGCTTTTAAACAACAATAAAGACCGAAGGTAGAGAGGAGCATCCGAATATTACTGAGAGTTAGAGAGGCAGAACATTTGGTTTTTATTTAGCCATTAATGGCCAAGGTGAGCGTTCAATGGAGCGGAATAATGAGGCGGATCAATGACCATCGACCCGCTGCCCGGCTCACCATACTTCCCATTACACTGATGCCTCGGGGCAGCCTAATCTGCTCCCTAAGTAAGAGGGTTACTGGAAATAACATTCAAGAAAGGAGGAGCAGCAGAGGGTTGGGAAGGACTATTGATTCATGCCATAAATGATAAAAAAATATTGATCGTTTTGAAGGTTTCAGATGTTAGTTTGGACCTGGAGAGGCCACTCGGTACCTCAGGAGTATTTTTATTTATGGTAGGATGAGTCAGGTTCTGCTCATTTCCAGCAACATGTTATATTTATACACTTATTCACTGGTACACTCCCAGTAAGGAGACCAGCAGGAATCCAGTTTATGAAATGTGTAAACCAGCTGAAGGAGGCTTGTTGAGGTGCTTCAGTAAACATCAGGACTCAGTTTGCTCACTGATATGTTGACAGGACTGCAGATACAGGATATTATAACTTCTATATTAGCTCCCATCAAGCTCTTGGAAATATCAGACAAAGTATGAACTTTATTTTAAACATCGATATGCGACAATTCTGCGAAACTCAGGCCAGCAGAGTGAAAGTATGAGAAAGCCTTTGATTATGACCAAATACCTGCAAAGCTAATGACATTCCCATCATGACATTATGATAAAATGTTAGCATGCTAACATGCTAAACTAAGATGGTGAACACGGTAAACATTATACCTGCTAAACATGTTAGCATTGTCATTGTGAGTGTATTAGCATGCTAGTTAGCATTTAGCTCGAGTACGACCTCACAGCTGCTGCTAACGTGGCTGTAAACTCTTGAGGTCACATCGCTTTTCTGTTCAACAAAATTTATCTGCACTTGGCTCAGAAAAGGGATGTGATGTCACCTTTCTGATGTAGGTAATAAATAAGTATTGATCAAAGTGATCACAAACTAAATGAGTGTGATGCTACAGTTTGTAGTCTGGTAGTGAGATAATGTACTAAACATGGTGATGAAACATATAAAGAATAATAACTTCTTCATTTCCAAACAGTGCTGCAGTGTTTCTGTTGGTTTCAGTCTGTCAAAGCTGAATAAAGCTGAATTCTGACTTAAGAATCGGACAAAAACAGGAGATGAATTCATCCGTCATGAGGTTTTCAATAGAGGTGAAACTGAGCAAATATCTGTAAGATGGAATTACAGGGTGACCGTATCTTTAGGCCCCAAATACATGCAGGCAAGTATGAAAACGCACGTTTTCTGGAGTGTGTCACATGGAAATTCGTGCTGCTGTGTGAGCGATGCCGTCGTGCTGAACAGAATTCTCCGTCCTTCCTTCAAAGGTCGCACATCTTCTTCTGTGCAGCAAGTACAACATCACACAATCCTCCACAGACGCCATGTTGGTTTACTACTGCGGTCGTGGAAATGGTCTGATTAGCTTTTATCTATATATATATCTATATATCTTTACATATGAGCTCCTTGAGGATTCAGATTGCATTGTTTTGTACTTGTATGTTTGAGCCTTAGATTAGTTGCATCACTACATAAAGGACACGAGGTGCTCAGTGTGTCCAGCTCAGCTTCTCCTCGCTGTATTTGGCAACTTCCTGGCTGGTCCTTTGTTTTTATTCTAAATGATTTAACTTGAATATGTAAGATTGATTTCTTTCTTATAATAGTAACAGTCAACAACAGTTTATTACAACGGATCTTCTCTTTATTCACAATACTTCAGTTACAACAGCCTGCATGAGACAGATTTTTAATATTAATAAATAATATTAATAATTAATATAACTGCTTGAAAAAAATGCTACTGCGCTTAGATTTTTTTAAACCGTGTATATACATATACAGTATGCAGTTACTGACCTGCAGTGGTTAAAATGTTGTTTATGACACATTTTGACACTTTTTACTCAAACAGTGATTTGTAACGTTTGTCATGTTGTGACGGATCGACACGAAGAAAAAGTCAAAGTGAAAATATGCAGCACTGAGTTTACAGTACAACCAGATATTATCTATTGACTTAAATATCACAAAACAATTATTAAAAATAACTTTACATGATGAATTAAAACATGATTCCATTAATAAAACACACAGACTGCAGTAGGATTAAATTACATGTGAACACCACATCACTTCCTGTTACACAGAACTCTCTGCTGCGTGTAGAAATACGTCCCCGGTGTCTCCCTGAACATCACACACACACACACACACACACACACACACTCACACACACACACACACTCACACACACACACACACTCACACACACACACACACACAGGAACGAACACACACACACTCACACACACACACACACACACACACACACGACGGTAACGAATGCAAAGATTCAGTGAAGTCAGACTGTCAGATTAGTTTTTGCTCATTTGATGCTTAATTTGTTTGTTAATTATGTTTTGAGGTGTTTCGTGTTTGAGGCTCCGGAGGTTTGACTGAATAATCTGATTTCAGCACAAAAACACATTAAAGATGAAACTGTTCAGAGATTTTTCACCACTAGGAGGCAGAAACAGCTGACTGCTGCTACATGAGAGTTTATGAGTGTAAAAACATTCAACTGATGTTGTATAATTTACATTTAAACCCATTTTAAGAATTTAAGATGAAATGTTTAAACTATTTTTACAGATACTATAAGATTTAAACAAACTAACAAAAAACAAATCAATAAACAAAAGTGAATTTTAAAATGATTTTTTTCAGGAATGTTAACAAGTGCACACGTTTTTAATCTGCCTTCTTTTACCAGTTTTAACATTTATAAAGGGAAACATATACTGATCGTAACCTGACAGAGTTTAACCGACAACCACATATCAACACATTAAAATAAAAAAAACAAAACAGAATATTATAAAATAAACACAAACAAAAACGTCTTTTATTTTCTTAAATCATAAAAACATCAGACTAACATTCAGTTTCATTCATTACCGACATCACAGCAGCTGTTTAGATAAAAAAAAACAAATGTAAACAGACAGAAGTACATGAGTCATGTGACTGAAAACATCAGATCTGTGTGGAGTGATGATGATGATGATGAGGAGGCTGTCACCTTCCTCACATCAATACATCAAACTAACAGAAACGTCACATCTGTGATCATTTATTTATTTATTGGAATTAGAATAGATTCAGAGGAGAGGAGTTAAACATGCATCTACACATTGCATCACAAGAGTCCCGAGAGATAAACAACAACAACAACAACAACAACAACAACAACAACAACAGAGAAACAAAGACTGAGTTGTCATTGCAAAAAGAATAAGAATAAATAAACATGATGGAGGCAAAGAGAGTTTAAACAGAGACAGGAAAACAAGCTGCTAGTCATATCTTGCCCCCCCCCCCCCCCCACCCCGAGGGCCCATTGACGATCAGAATCAGTTCATAATACAGACTGAAGAGTATTGATGATGTGATTCCAGCGTGTAACATTGTTGGAGTTATCATGGTGCTCCATGTTGACTCATCAATAAAGTCTAATAAACAGGACTGACTGCAGGAGTCAGATCTCAGAGGACAGACGCTGAGTACAGGATTGATCCGGACAAATCGATCAATCAATCAGACTTTATTTCAACACTCCAAGTGTTGAACGAATTGAGTTTAAATTAAAAAAAACATATACGTGAATAAAATAAAGTAGAATAAAACTAATAACAAAATAAGAAATAACAGTGAAAGTGCAAATCGAAGTGAACAGATAAAAGTCAGAATAAAAAGGTTTGTTTTAAGTTTTCTTTTAAAGATAAATAAAGATAAAACTCTCTGCCCCCCCTCAGGTCCTCGCCGTGGGTCCCAGACCTGAACCACCAAGAGACAACTAGCAGAGGACCTGATGGATCTAATGGGTTCATATCTTAAAACCATGTCAGACCAGTAGTCAGAGTGACACTGTTTAGTGATTTGTAGACCAATAAAATAGGGATGTGCCCGAATACGTTATTCTGCAAAGCACAAATAGTGGGTTTCTTACAAATATTTGTTTCATACAAATATTTTAAAAATTATTTGTTCAGGAGGAAAAAAACCAGCATGCAGGTCGGTTATATCTCTATCTCAGTGTCTCTCCTCTGCTCCGCTGTGACGTCTATCAGCAGGTCACATCCACCTGCTACATGACGCACATTTCCTAATTTGGACGTCACTCCCGGAGCTACTGACACTTTAATTTTCTAAAATTAAGGAAGGAATCACAATAGTCCAGCCTACTTGTGATAAAAGCGTGCACTGGTTTCTCACTATCGGCCCTTTTATCAAGTGATAAAAGGCAGATTTGGTCACATTCTGGATGCTGGCATCAAAAATTAATGTTTAAATCTTTCCTCCTGTTCATGCTGACCATTAGAAGACGGTGGACAACATGCAACAAACCTTCTTCCAGAGGTCTGCAACCCCCGAGCGTTCCCGTAGTATGTGAGGAAGAGTGTCCAAGGGGTTATGAGTAAAAATAGAAGAATATTCTGCAGATTTCAGGTCCTTCTTGTCATATTTAATGTCATATTTCCATCATTTGAGCTTTGACTGCTGCTCTTTTAATGACGTGTCCTCTTCTTCTTCTGCAGCGGTTTAATGGCACCGACCGGAGAATTAGCGCCACCAGCTGTTTATCTCTTAATATTCACACAACAGCAGTGGACGGAAACAAACATTTTCTGCAATTCCAGTTTAAACTGGTGCTACATTTGGACGGAAACTTGGCTCGTATGTTAAGAACAGAGCAGGATCAGGGCTGCAACTAATGATTATTTTAATTATCGACTAATCTGTCAATTATTGCCTCAATATTAGTTTAGTTGTTTGGTCCATTAAATGTCAGAAAATGGTGTAAATTATGAATTATATAATATGCAGTTTACTGTCATAGAGACTAAAGAAACCAGAAAATATTTACCTTAAGAGGCTGGAATCAGAAAAAAAGACCCAAAACATGATCGATTATCAAAATAATTGGTGATTAATTTAATAGTTGGCAACTAATCGTAAAAACAAATAATTTGTAGTTTTTAGGGGGAGTTACAAGCTGAAACTGTTTCCTGACAATCAGCCTGGCGCAGTGACTTCCTGCAGTCTTCAGAGTGATGTCAGGGCAGGTTTGGTAACATCGTGTCTGTAAAGACGCCAAAACCAAAACCTGAGCTCACAAACATATCTGGCAACCGAAACTACAGCCGGAGACGCTGCACAGAAGTTCTGAGCAGATGGAGACGCTGTGGTTTGCCAAGAAATATTAGAAGTATTTTCCCCCCCATTCAGATATATCCAGTCACACAGGACTGCCTGCTGTAATCATTCCTCCTGTTCATACTGGAGACGAAGATCCCTTCATAATGACCTTACAATGGAAGTGATGAGGGACAAAATCCACAGTCCAAAAGTTGATCTGAAGCTAATATGAAGCTTCAGCGTCCAAATGAGTCAAATCAAGTAGATATCTTTCAACGTTACAGTCTTTTTAGTGCCAAAGTTCCTCTTTTTGTTTCTATACTTCCACCTGCAGCTCAACAGGGAAACACTGTCCGAGGAAACACAAAGAGGGAATTTGATGCTAAAAAGACTGTAAATGTGTCAGATATCCACTTGATATGACTAACTCAGACTGATGAAGCTGAATAGAAGCTTCACAGAGACTTTTAAATGACTGTGTGGACACACTGTGGATTTTGGCCTCCATCACTTCCATTGAAAGCACATTTGAAGGATCTTTTAATATCCAGTATGAACAGGAGGAATGATTACAGCGAGGAAAACCTCTTTCACTGCTCATATGGACACCTGACTGCTGGTTTAACACAGACTTGGACCAGCAGATAATAAATCCAGTCTGAATGGGATTTCAGGATTAGACAAACGAGATAGAAGATGTGATGTTACATAAAGCAAAGTGACGCAACATGTAGATATTTTAATAAAGTTGTCACCACTACTATGACAAACACATATATAAATCAAAATAATTCATTAGAAAATAGTCTCACAGAAACAAACTGATGTCCTCTGGCTGCAGTGACAGCAGACTCACACTCACAGGAGGAGGAGGATGAGGGGGAGGACGAGGATGAGGAGGAGGAGGAGGAGGGAGGGGGGGGGGGGGGGGGGGGGGCTGGTATTGCCGCCACAACTCATTCACTTGTAAATTGGGGGAAATAACAGGACCAGATGTTCTCATTATTTAGGAGCAGCATTACCAGTTGGTGTTTTGGACAATTTCCAGTGACCACAAACCTCTAATTTCACAGAGAATTGTGTCCCTCCGTCCTCTCCAGCTCCCCCGCTGCTGCTGACAACAGCTTACCAGAGAAAAACAGCAATCATGTGCGACCCCGGCGGTGGCGGGTTTCAACTGTGTGTCCACCAACGCTGTTGTGAATAAAGGTTGTGGATCTCTCAGTACAGCAGAGACGTCTTTAGATATTATTTCACCCTACATTAGTGAATCTTCTCTTACTTTATTAATTTCACCAACAAAAACTATGACCATAAATATATTTATTTATATATTTTGACAGTTTTTTCATGACACAAACAAGCCTGAAACTAAATAAAAAGTAACTTTGAAAACGAGAACCAATGACGAAATATTTTACATTTTTCAACAACAAATAAAAACTAAACAAATTAACTAATAACTGTTTAAAAATCAAAATCTTACAGGAACGAGCTGCAGCCATACGGAAAACACTAACCTGTAACCACGGTAACGGCACTGATTTGTAACCATGGTAACTGGACACAACAAAGATGGACACGGCTGGAGCCTCAAAATGCTTAAAAGATATAAAAAGTTCAAATGAGACGGAATGAAAATCAAACGTCACTGATGAAAACTTTTTGTTACTGAAACTAAATGAATATCAGGAAGAATGAACGCTGCTGTCTCATCCGGGTTCCTTAATGAGATTATTAAAGGTTCAAGACGTGTTTAGTTGAGCTGAACAAACAAAAATAAACAGTAAACAAGACTTTGTTGGTAAACAAGCAGTCAGATTCTTACAGTCTTCCTGTCAAACGCTGCACAAAACCTCTTAATATTCCAGTCATCAATAATTACAACATTATAAAACTGATATTAAACAAAGATACAAAGATACAAAGATATTACACTTACAGAGATATTAAAAATCAGCACATTTGAGAAGCTAAAACGACACAAAATTAGACAACTAATTGATTATGATGATGATTAATAGACTGATCAATGCAGCTCTATGATTAGTTTCTTAGCATGTTAGAGTTTTTATCTAACTAACTGTTCTTCAGCTACATCTCACTAATGTTTACAGCAGTTTTCTCTTTTTTAATTTGTTTGTTTGTTTTTGTAAATGACATTTTAATCTCCTCAGTAAATATCACATCTGACAGCTGAACAGAGAGAATCAACTGAAGCACTAATGTATGAAAATAGATCTACTTCACACAGTAAATAAAACTGTTTAAAACACATTCTAATTATTGTTTTTCTCTTAATATTTTTCCCTTTTTAAATGTATTTTTATTCATTTTTCCTGTTGTATCACAATTTATATCCTTGAGTTCAGACTACAGCATCTATAACAGTTGAAATATGATTAATTGTGGGTTATAAAATCAATTATTGTTTATTAGGAACACCTGTCTAGTCTAACACAATCCAACACAGCAGCTCTGCCATAAACGCTTCTTTTATGAAGCTTCTTTGGTTATAATAAAGTGCTCTGTGAGTGTGTATTCTGTGTTTCATCAGTCAGTATTCAGACGAGGATGTTCAAGTGTGGGTAAACAAACTCTTCCTGGTGAAATAAAAAGAGACGTGAGACTCCATCAGAGCGTGTTTGTACGCTGAGCTTCAATCTTGTAACCTGGAGGGTTTTCTATCTCGCAGCAGTCTGTTTCCTCGTCGCCGCCGAGCGTCTCCCGGCTCTTACATTAGTAGATTCAGGCCTGAGAAAACACTAATTAGACCTTCATCTTCATCTTCAAGTGACAGCAGGGGGGGGGGGAGACCGGAGCGGGCGAGAGAGAGAGAGAGAGAGAGAGAGGAATCAACCGACTCACAAACAGAAAACAAACCAAACAGACGCTCTGACAAATGTTTGCCAATCTCACGTCTACCCACTCACAGAACATCAGCCACACTCCAAAAGGTTGTGTTTGCCTAATTGAATTAGCGCCTGTGGTCTCATTAATGTGCAGCGTCAACAAGGGCTTAACAGGAGTCGGAGCTTTGATTGGAGCTGGTGCCGCTCGACAATAATTCCCTGGCAAACAACGCTATCAGGAACGCCAATGGCCACACTCGGATTAGTGCTGACAAAACCATAATTGGATTTCCTGTACAGTTAATTGAATTGGGCTAAATGTGTGTCTGCCATTGTTTGTTTTGTGTTTGGTGGATCTGCTCAGAATCTGGAAGTCGTCATATCCGACTTTCTTACATCTTTGCAAGAAGTGTTTAATCTCGACTAAAGTAACTTTATCCCTGTTTTATAGGATTCATCCTTATTTTACTGCTTTACTGTAAATGTTATGTTAAGCTTTTTGTGTTGTGTAATATTATTATTATATTACTATCAGTTCTACTGTGGAACGTATCTATAGCCTCATCAGTTAGGTTTCATATTTTTATTGAAGTATTTAGTTCTTTGTGTCTAAACTTTTGGTTTAAAGGTGAAAGATCACAAAACAATAATGTGTCTTTTTGCTTAGTTTGTATGACTTGTAAAAGTTGAATGTATAATCTATATTGTTAAACACTATAACATAGTTATAAGCTGATATAAGTGTTTTAATTTTTGTCAACAACTGTAACTCTCACATAGGAGAAATTATAATAAACTGTACATGAATAAACACTTAAACATGTTCTTATATCTGCTTATAACTGCATTATAGTGAGTTATAAACATTTATTAACTGTTTATATGCTGATTTTAAATGTTAATGCTTTTCATACCCAACTTACTTTATTTAAATGTTGTTTGTAATGTGTTTGATGATGACTCTGATGAAGGCCACAAACCCGAAACACGTCGGTCAACTAATAAAGTTGTTCTTCATACTACAAGTGTTGCTTCTCTCTAAACCAGAGGGACTTACAAGTGTTTTAAAGTGTTAGTTCTGAATTTACAAAGTAACTATGGATTGGAGGAGGAAGGAGGAAATGTTAAAAGTGTCCCAAAAAAACAGGAAATACAAAATTAACGAACCAGAAGCTGTAAACTGTGCAGAAACACGGAGCTGGAGTAAATTTATGTATTTATTTCTCATTTCTGTGCATCTGACTGAGCAGAAATATAAATATTTTCTTTGTAGATTCATTTCAAAATAAACAACAGATATTAACATGAGTAGAGCTGCAACAATCAGTAAAATAATCAGTCAGTCAATCAAAAGAAAATGAACTATTTTGTCAGTTAATGGTTTAAATCATTTATTGAGCAAAATGACTCATCAGTTCCAGCTTTAAAAATGTAGAATTTACTGTTTTTCTTTTTCTTACAGTCAGACAATCAGAGTCAGAGCGTCTGTCAGTGTAACATGATTGATCTGAACGTATGTATCATTGCTCATGAGCTGCTTTCATCCTGTATTGTTTAGTTCACTTAGGTGTGATTGTTGTGTGTGGATCAATGATTCTCAGTGAGCAGCGGTGCAGTGTTGGCCGACACCATCTGACAGCGCAGGAAGTCCAGCAGCTTCTCTCGTCGTTGCTGCTGCTGGGCATTAAAGTGTCTGTCACGCAGTTAAGAATTTACTGCCACTTCCTTCTCACATCTTTATGAAGCAGCCACAAAAACAAGGCATCAAGAAGGTGGTTTAGATCCAGAGCACCTTTCAGCTGTCAGTCACGTCTAAATGGCTTTATGAGGTTATTTATTTGTTGTGTGCTGTGAGTGTAGTGTCTGTATTGTTTGCTGTCTGTATGATTAATAAAGCCGTCTAATCTAATTTGTAACAGTTAATCATGAAATTCTCATGTTTATTTTCAGTTTTTCTTCAGATGAACTTTAATGGATAGAATCATACCTGTGAAATCATCATCAGTCGTCTGTCCACAGGTGTCCCTCAAGGATCTATCCTGGGCCCGCTGCTATTTACATTATATATCAACCATCCGCCATCTGTAAACCCTGAAACTAACATCCAAATGTATGCAGATCACATGTACATGGTAGCAACATGACACAAGTTGCTAATGAACTACATGGTTCATGTGACAGCACGGGAACATGGGAATGTTTCTAAAACAATGTGCATGTTTTTCACCGAGACAAACAGCTGTGAAGCCAGATGTGTTTGTATCAGCGGAGAGGCTGCAGGTCGTAACAGAATACACGTTATGACTTAAGGTCTTTGCACACCAAGTCCATTTTCGTACGCGTTTTTTTGTTGCGAAAATTCACAATACGAGGCAAAATGGAGTCGTCAAGCAGTGACACAGACACAGAAAGAACCACACAGTAAAAAGAAGACCACACACACACACACACACACCTGATCACAGGTGATCGGCCTTTTGACTGGATCCGCAGATACTCAGGGCTCAGCCTCAAAATGCTGCAACATACAGACAAGATAATGATCAATAGTCGTCCTGTGATCAGTCTGTGTTTAACTTCTCTGCTGGAGCTGATAGTATCAGTGTTTCCAGGCTGTGTTGTTTGTGTGTACGGTGGCTCTGAGTGGTCAAACAACTCTGTAAAGGCTTTTGACAGATGAAAAAAAACCTGCTCCGAAAACTTTAATGACGGACGAAATTTTCGGAGTCGGTGTGTAAACGTTATCGACACAACGTAACATCGTATTTATTTTCTAACGTGCGACAATTTCGGACGACAGACTTGGTGTGCAAAGACCTTGATTCTAACTTCTCTTCAAGGCTCAGGTGAAAAAGGTTTGTAACAGAGTCAAATTCTTTCTTTTATTTTTGCTCTGCATGCTGATAAATGATCTCAATAATTTTGTAACTTTAAATCTTCTTTGTAGCATCTTCATAGCCTCTTGGCTAACTTATTATTGTACACTGTCCCTGTTAAATAAACAGATAAATAAACAAATAAAACAAGATGTGGGATTAGCGTAGATGTAGGAAACATCCTTCCATAGCAACTCTTCCATGCAATAACTAATCTGTTATGAAGGAACAGATGTACATTTCTAATTAAGTGGTGAATTAATGTTGTTTCTTTCTGTAATATTTGTTATCAGATGTGGCGATACTCTAACAGTCTCTCTCTCCTGAAGCTGTCCGTGTTTTGGAAGGTTTTTTATGACATGTATCACCATTAAAACACTAATCTGACTATGATAAAAGTTTAATATTGTTAAGTTTTCATTTGTATTTTGATACACAGAGTAACTCCAACGCTAGCTAACATGCTAATAATATTTCATTCCTGTATGATGTGAAATCAATCAGATGACGAGTGAAGAAGTAGAAATGTCAGAAGTCTTCCTCTCATGTATTTATGTTTTTGACATTTCTTTTGTCTGTAAATTGTTCTCATTAACGTCCTCTGAGCCTTTAATGACTCGTTAATGCTGCTCTGTGTTTTCTGCAGTCTGATGTCGATGCAGAAAACACCAAACAAGATGAGTCACGGGGGCCCACGAGGCTGCGGCGCTGATGAGCCTGCAGTGCAGCGTGGGTAATTAGGCAGCGCAGGGTAATCAATCATCACACTCCTTCCTCCTCCTCCTTCCTCCTCCTCCTCCTCCTCCTCCTCCGATCTTAAAGGAGGAGCGGAGCAGATTAGCAGCTGGGTGGGTCTTTAATGTTTCACAGTCAATCAAAGCAAAAACAGGTTTTCAGCTGAAAAACATCATTTTTCACCTGCCAGCTCTCATCAGATCAAACACCTGATCAATCACAATTTGACAGTTGATTTAATATCTTGTGACATCGGTTCGTCTCTAAACGATTGATCACCGTTTGAGGAAAGTGATTTGATTCACAACACAAACGATACACTGAAAAACACTTTAACTCTCAGCCGTGATCGATGCTCCGCTCGTTACTGCGGATTGATTCAAAACTGACAAATACATCTATTAAAATAACATTAAAATGCCACATTAGGCAGGAAATAGCAGTGATGTGCAGAATGTGCTCACTAGCAGGTTATAATATAAATATATTAATAAAGGAATCTGTATTTCTCTTCAGGAATTTTGTATATGATGGGAAAAAAATTGTAAAGGTGAGTTCTGATAAAAGTGAATTTTAGACGCAAATTCATCCAGAGAAGCACGAACTGAGGCGTCTGCACGAGTTTCAGAAACGAGAGGAAAAAGTAGAAAAACTGGAGGGAAATAAATAAACCGGAGTTCCTGGTGAGTTCTGAGGTTTCCAGTTAGTTTACAGCGACGTTTGTACAAGCTGCAACAATTCAGCAGTGAAATTCGGGTGAATGAGACGAAGCAAACATTTATTTCCTGTTTTGGTCCAAACACGTGTTCGCATTTTAATTTATCGCTCTTCATTTCATTGTAGCTTCCTGGAAAGAATTATTTAATCTGGCAGAGATTTACAGGGGAAATAGAGACTAAATTGTGAGACTTAATTTATTTGCATTAATAATAATTTTATTTATAGAGCGCTCTTCAAGATACTCAACGAGACGCGCCGCTCGTTAGATTAGAGTCTAATTAGTTGAGTTCATGAGCAGATCAGCTCATTTACAGAGAAGTTTGATTTTTTAAATAAAAAAACATTTAAAAAAATCAAAATAATTCAAATTCATTTTAATCAATTTAAAAATATAGATTAGTGCAGCTAATTTAAAATAATAATAATTAATTTAAAAGGCTTTATGTATATATAATGTAAAAAGTCGTTGTAATTTTTAGCAAATTTGATGAAATAGTGTTTGTTTGGGGACTATTTTCAGCGGTGGATGAATCCATATTTGATGCTCTGGTGAGTATTTCTGGCAGCAGTGTGTGTGTGATTGAAGCAAAACAAACTGAATGGACACACAGATAATATTTATTTACTCAGCAGAAACCAACCGAGAGCAACAGTCTCATTTCTGATGGTGCAGTGGTGGCTGTAGTGGTAGTAGTAGTGGTGCAAACAAACAACAAAACAACCAGAGAACAAAACGTGTAAAAAGTGTAAAACCAACAATCTTACATCAAACATAAATACGACACAAACACAAGACAAATAACTTAAAAAATACAAACGAAGGCAAAGAAAAAGACTAATATAAGTATGATTACACCTGAATAAAACAGACACATTAAGACAAACAGGAGCATTTATTCTATAAAACATCATCCAGCAGAATCTTAAAACTGGAGGGATTTTATTTTACCGAAGCTTATTCCACCAGAATCTGTATTCATACATTGGATATCCAAGGTAATACATTCTGGTGATACGGGTACAATATCCCATATTTCTAAGTCTTAAAAGTTGATAATAAATAAAATGGCAGCTTATTTAGGATGGCTTTATAAATAAAAAAGAGATTGTGTTGTTCCCTTCCAGTGGTAAATGATGCCCGCAGCACTTCCTCATAGAAGATACAATGACGGGCTCTAAAAGTGTCACCTGTAATAAATCGAAGAGCATCACAGGGCAGCAGCATGTAGATTACATCTGCCTGTACAACCTGCAAACTACTGCTAACAGAGAGACACTGAATCTGCAGCAGAGGAATCAGATATATCAGGTTCTGGATACACACATGATACTTGTTAGTAGATCATTGTTGGTTTGAGACCCTTCTATACATTTACTCTATATAAATGGGGTATTTTGCCCTGAGTCAGGACTGATAAGGCAGCGTGCAGGTTTACAGTCGTGTTCTTCCTGCTGTCTGAGCTTCTTTAAAGTGTTTCTCCCTCAGGATGAAGAGGCAGAGTACAGTAATATCTCCCGTGGAGGCCGACCCGGCTCTGACAGGACTTTCTCCAATAGCACAGCGTGAGAAAAAAAGGCTCTTCAGGGTCACGGTCGATTCATCACGGTGCTGAGGATACTGGTGAAAACATCGTCTCTGCTGGGACACTGAAAACCCCCACAGTGAACCGGTGGACGGGGATTAAAGAAGTGTAGAGAGAGAGAGGAAAGGTTTAGAAATGTAACATCAGTTTGTTTCCTTTATGCCAGGATCAGACATGTTAGCATGACTTAGTAAACAGACTCCAGCCAATCACAGCTCAGCGAGAAGTTGTTATTTTCTCAAAGGCATTTTAATTATATTTCATGTTCTAAGTTATTTGATGATAAACGTTTTTAGAGACATGAGGCGTCCTTTCCTCTGAAGCATCGTGTGCAGTGACGTCAGTTTCTGATGACGGCGGCGGCAGCAGCTGATCAGCTGATCAGCTGTCAGTCGGCTTTAACAGCTGTGGCGACTGTTGATGCGGTTTGTGTCTGCACACACGTGCACCGTGCTGACACTAATAAAGGTGCAGTTATCACTACTAGAGCAGCTGTTTCCTGTTCAACAAACACCTGCACATGAATAAAAACCTGCTTTCTGTATTTCTACTGTTTGCTGATCAGACACATGAACTGTTTCTACTGGCAGAATGTCTTTATATTATTGTATTTATTGATATTCTGAATATAATGTTATCATGATAAAAGTTAATGAGGGAAATAACAGATCATGAAAAGAAAAAAACTTTCTAATAAATGAAGATGATTCTTTTGTTCAGACCTATAATTAACAGATTTTTAACTAGTTTGGTGCTTTCTTCCTTTCCTTATTCAACAGTGAGGTTTTTCAATTCAAGAGCATGGTTTATTGATCTCACAGTCAGATTTTGTAGTTCTTTCCCTCAAACCCCTTCCCTCACACTCAAATAGCCTCTGCTTGCTTCGATTTGCTCTGTTTCTGCTCAAACTGTCTGCTTTCACTCACATATATTGTTGCTGCTTCAGCTTCAGCTCTTCTCTTCACGCTCAGGCTCGTCAGTCGTCTGCTCTCAGATTTCTGCGGTTCAGTCTGTTACTAACCTGAGTCTCTCGTCACCCTGCAGATGATTGATTAGAGTAACCCTGAACACCTGGTGGACCTACATTACTGAAGCCACTGCTGCTGCTGCTGCTGCTGCTCCTCCTTTAACTTGTGAAATACACACATTTAAGCTGTTCTGTTAGTACACTTTCGTGAATTTCTACAGGGTAGTGTTGTCTCAAAACGTTAGCATTTGTGTTATCGTTCGCGCTACCAAATCATTACAGACTGCTAAATTAACCCAAAAAACATCCTGATGGCTTATATCCGACAACAGCATAGTGGTGCTTAGTGCTAAAAAACACATGTATAATTTGTATAATGCGGCGATGTTCACCGTAGTTACAACGTACTCGGCCGCCGTTTCCGGTTTGAAAAGCGGTCCCTCCCCTTCCTCTACGTAGCCAAGATGGCGGCCATTGAGGGCGAGAAGTGTCCATAGTTCCACACTCAACTTTTTGACCGTTTTGAGTGCACCATCCGGGTACTAACAGTGCGTTTTTCCATACTTCTCAGTGTGAACGCACTTATGCACTCAAAATGTTAAGTGTAAGTACAGAAGTATGAGATTTTAAACACATTTAGTCTTTTTGGAGTTTGGAACAAGCTTTAAATTAAAGAGGTCTCAGACTTGGTTTGCGGTATACAAGACGGCATCGTCAGCATAAATTGACATTACAGTGCAGAGTTGGAAAATGTTATTTATGTAATTAGTAAATAGCAGAAGGCTTTAGAAATACTGTTCTTCATCCTGTGGAGACTTTTAGTTTCTGTGAATAATATTTAACTGTCATAAGAGAAATTCTGTACAAAATGTTACAATGAATGCTGCTGTTTAGTCTTATATTTCAGCCTGTACAGTACATAATGGATATCAGAGGTTCTGTGGGCTACTTGTTCCTTCCTCTTCCTCTATAGCATCACATGTTTTGGTATTCCTGAGTGCAGCTCTGGCTCATCAGAGGAGGTTAGATTGGTGATGTGTGTTTTCTGTCTTTGTACATGTTTATCCTGTCGGGAGCCCGATAACAGCAGCAGAATAATGGAGCCGGGCAGGCCTGCTGTATGAAGAGATAAGCTGCAGACGAGGGTTACGACAGAGGAGCCAAATGTCAGCCTGTCACGGCGCTGATGACTCACAGGGTGACAGAAGTGAGACATTTCACCACAGAGGAGGTGTGAAGGACGGAGGAGCGTCTGGATGTGCATCAGGGCGGATAATTAATCTCTCTGCAACGGCTGCACTTAAAGAAAATAAATGAAGCATGAATCACATGATTGTCTTTCTAAATGTTTTTTTTGCTATTGTTAGTAATGTTGGAGCATCCTCTCCATCCATTCATTGTTTTTTTGACCACTTCATAAAGGAAATACACAGCCAGCATGTGAGGCTGATGCTGTTCCTGCTCAGGTGTTTTCATGCCTTAAAATAGAAGCATTTATTCACATGAATCAGCTCAACTTTGACAGCAGCAGGATATGAAGAGCAGATGTACAAACTATGGATCTGCACAAAACACATGCAACCAAAGACTGTAAAAAAAAATAGGGATGTAGTCACCATGACATCACCAATTGGTTTGCGAACTGCCATTTTGAGGCCTCTAGTGTAGCAATTTCACCATCATTGCCATGTTTGATTTTTGGAGCCATATTTGGACGAGAGGGTGGAGCTGACCATAGCGCTAGTTGCTAGCTTGGTTAGCACAGTGCATTTACAATCTATGGTTAACAGTGGTAATGCTAATGCTAATTTTTGCTAGCGAAAAACAGGCCTAAAACCGTTAAAACAAAATGTACTCACCGGAATAACTGATCATCCGACTCATTGGTGGGTCTTTTATTACAACCAAACACTGAACAAGACTTTATATTACACTGGGAAATAGCAGCAGCTACGCAATGGTTACGTTACATAGGCAACGTTGTTGCTGTGGTAGTGACTTGTCAATCACAATGTAGCCACGCTAAGAAAGCATACGCTGCTTTATTGTCTATTTTACTCTAAATGGAGCCATAATTTACAAAATGAACATCATGTTGTATTGAAGACAACTTGAAACTAGTGATTGAGACCATAAACTCATCAGGAAACAGTTTAATGAGGTAATAAATCAAGAGAGACGTAGAGTTATTTTCTCATAGACTTCCATACATACAGTCGCCCCCTGATTGCCATTAGATAGAATGCAGGTTTAAGGCACTAACGCATTGGCTTCATTTTTCAGCCCCAGAGGTTGCCGCTTGATGCAAACGCCATGTCCCACACACAACGTTGGTATAGTATTTATAAAAACAGGAAGTGCACAACTCATATGTTTTTATACAGTGATTTGAGGAGGTGAAGATGAAAATTAAAGGCATTTTTGAGGTTAAAAATGGGGTCAAGAGAACAGCTGCTTTAAAGCACCGACTGTGACGTGCAGTCAGACGTTCATCTACAATGAATGTTTGTATTAAAGAAATGGTAGATTTTTGTTATCTTTATGCCAAATATAACATTGCTGTGTGCTGGAAAAAAGGCACTAAAGTCTTTGAGTCAATGGCTGAAAAGACATTTTGCATTAAGTTGCGTTAAGACTTGAGCCTCATGGAAGATTTTTTAAAAGTTGGGACTTAAGTTTGACCAAACTGTACACCATCAGTAGTTCATTTTGTTTCCTTTATTGCCCAAATGAACATTAAAGCTGTTTTTCTTGCTGTAATCATTCCTCCTGTTCATACTGACCATTAGAAGATCCCTTCATAATGCACTTACAGTGGAAGTGATGGAGGACAAAATCCACAGTCCTCCTTCTGTGCAAAAATATATTTAAAAGTTTATCTGAAGCTAACATGAAGCTTCAGCGTCCAAATGAGTCAAATCAAATAGATATCTTTCAACGTTACAGTCTTTTCAGTGCCAAAGTTCCTCTTTTTGTTACTATACTTCCACCTGCAGCTCAACAGGGAAACACTGTCCGAGGAAACACAAAGAGGGAATTTGATGCTAAAAAGACTGTTCATATGGACACCTGACTGTTGTTTTAAGACACACTGGAAAAACTGTGAAACTTTCCTTTTAAAGCAGACTAAATATAAAGGTTAAAAAGAAGAAAATCAATACATGTTTGTGTTTTATATAACTTCTAGAACTGTGGTTACTAGTTGATCAACTTTAGACACATTTCTCTCTAAGTTCACTTCAGGACTTCTGAGCAGATTTGGTGAATGTTGCTTTTATGAGTGAAACTCGTCATTAGACAGAATAAATCTTGAACTTTTCATGACTAATTTCTGTCTTATTTAAATCAAACTGGCAGGAGTGTCACATGAACCTGAGCCTCTTACACACAGTCAAACACGCAGATGTTCAGGACATCAAACTTCACAGCTCTTACAGCCTCCAGGTTTCAAGGTTTCCTGTTTTTGAGGCTGACAGAAGCTGACATGACATCATCTCTACCTCTGATATGTCTCAGAGGAGGAACAGTCTTCCTCCATCTTCCTCCTGTGAGTTCACAAAAAAAACCTGAGCAGCGTTGACTTGAGATGTGCGGATTATAGAATATTTCAGGAATATTTTAGGAGAAGTTAATAAGAAAAGTTTTAATGGTCTGATATGACGAGGAATAAACAGAGATAGTGTCTCAGTCAAACTGGTTAATTAAAACAGCCTGTGTGGATCCTGGATGCACCGACTTTAACAGATGAAGTGAAATCCAGTCAGATCTCTCAGATTAAGGCTCATTTCTGGGGATTTATGTGAAGCTACGGCTGCAGATAAGAATAACTTCAATAAGCAGACAGTGTGAATTTGTGACAAGATGATGGTTTTAAAGTTTTAAAGTTTAAAAATGGTTTGCATTTGTACTGCACACACACACACACACACACGCACACACTGGGTGATTTCTTCATTCGCTCACCTGCAGTAGTATTAATATTAATAGAGCTCTGTTTGAAGTTACAGTCCTCAGTGAACCACTGTACTACTAATGTGAGTTTTTCTTACGTCTGAAACAGAACCTGGAAGTTCTGGTTCCACTTCTGCTGTTTAGAGGCTCCGTCAGAGAACATGTGGACATGTTAAACATGACGATAGTTAATTCTGCTGCTGAATTAAACTGCATGTTACAGAACAAAAAAAACATTTTGACGATCATATCAGCAGACGGGAGCTAAAGGAGGAAAAAAGTCAATATTTTGTGAAAAAATGTCCTAATATTTTTATATATTGAGAAAAAATTTTGTTTGAGAAAAAAAGTTGATATTTTGAGAACAAACTCTTGATCCAACAGGTTGCTTTGAATGTGAAATGTCGTTATGCTTGTAGGTTGACGTACATGCTAGGGGGTGTACCCGAATACAAATATGTTATTCGGCAAAGTGCAAATAGTGGGGTTTCTTACAAATATTTGTTTCATACAAAAAAATTTGTTTTTGGGAAGAAAAAAAAAGTCAAATACCATCCATATATATAACCATATATCTCTATCTCAGTGTCTCTCCTCTGCTCCGCTGTGACGTCTATCAGCAGGTCACATCCACCTGCTACATGACGCACATTTCCTTATTTGGACATCACTCCTGGAGCTACTGACACTTTCATTTTCTAAAATTAAAAGCGTAATAAAAACAAAAACAGTATTTTTAGGCTTCTTTCCACTTTTATTCGAATACAAATACAAATAATTTTGCTGCGTCAACAAATACAGATACAAATACAGATACTGGACTCTCTGCACATCTCTAGTACATGCACATACATACGTGCATGATTTAACATGTTGTCACAGTGCACAGACACTGTAACCTGCAGTTTATTACTGTGCGGTTCCTCCACTGGTCTCCACTGGTTCATCCTCACTTAGTTTGACACCTTGTGATCATTTGGGACTCAAAACTCGAGGATGCTTCCCATTGAAGTTCAGGGAAAACTCTGTCTGGAGGAAACCAGGTCCCTGCTGGACTCCAGCTGGTGCTTCAACACATCCAGCGATCGACTCGTACGTCATGTATCTGCTTTAAAATCCTCGCAAAATAACAACCTTTTCTTGTGATATTACAGCTTTTTCTCAAAATATTACAACTTTACTCTCTTAGTCTCTCTGCTAGCCACCCTTACAACCTCCTGTCTCAACCCTATTTTATCATATATTATCCAGTGAATTAAGTTTTTGACTAAGTGCACAGATCTGCTCAAATATTTCATCAGTCAGGACTCCTGACCTGGAAGAAAAAACCATCAATCATTCAGGGATTTTCTTCAGAAGTGGTTTGTAGTTTCTGCTCACTGATGAACTGACGGAGCTACATGTGAACTGTAGACTGATCTCGCCCTCCTTCTGGTCCCCAGAGACATCAATGCTTTGGAAGTCTCCACGTCCAATGTGATTGACGGGTGTGCTGATGGTGAGCTCGTCTCTCTCGTCCTGAATATCAAGATGCTCTCGACCTTCCGCGAGCGTCTCTCCGGCTATGTCAGACACATGGAAGGTGACAGGGCTCTCATATGTGTGTGTCTGGTTATGTTTTCTACAGATTCTTCAGTGTCGGGCTGAGTTTCAGTACAGCGGTGAGTCTCGTAGCAGCTTCTTTGTTATGTAAAGCGTGACAGATACTTGTCTCGGTGTGTATCTGCTGGCTGGAGAGTGTTTCTTCCTTTAAAAGACTGTCTGGGTGAAGAGCCTCACGTTGCTCTGAAGGTCTGAGGCCCTCGGGAACGCCGTTGATTCAACGGCAGCGCTGTTCTTTCTCTGTTTGTGATGTTTAAACCTCCGTACTCCTGCCTCTCAGGACCCGACTGTACTGAATACACCTGTCGTGTGAAGGACTTTATTGATTTTCAAAGACAGATTGATCCAATACGCTGCTAATAATCAACTGTCTCTGCGGCTCCTGTGAAAGGTACCCTTGAGCTACTTTCTTTTTCTCAAATACACAAACTTTTTCTTGAGTTTCTCTCTCTCGCTGGAGAAAAACAAGACTGATTGAATTTTCAAGGGTGTGAAGCAAAAAAAAAAAAGCTCCTCATAACTTTTACTCTCCAGAAGTTCTGCCAAGTCGACCTACTTGTTTCTTAAGGTGGAATTATTGGAAAAGTCAGCGCAGTGACAAGAAATAAACCTAAAAATCCTGCTGTTAGAAGAAAGGATCCTTAACTGTGGTGTTATTTACTCCTTATTTGAAACCTACAGAATTGGTCAAATGCGGAGGAATATAATTTTTTACATTATTTTTGGCATTTTTCTTCTTTTTGACCCTTTGGATCTCCCTACTTCCTCTGCACTGAAGTCCTTGTCTCATTAAAGGCCTTTGTGGTGCCCACCTCTGCAGTGATTGTCCAGGTGTGTGAAGGTGTGGACATAGGCAGGGTTTGATCTTTTCATTCAAGCTCTATTTTTTCATTCTTTTAGTCATTTTTTTGCTTTTTTGCAACTGCTGCTTTGAGCGTAGATGTTAAAAATATGAAGAATATTTGTACATGTTTATGTTTGTCTGGTTTGGGTTGGTTTTATATGTGTCATTTAAGACAGAAAGTTGCATCTTAAGTGACAGAATATTCCAGACAGGAGTTCTGCTCCTACAGGCTCTGAATAAAGTCTGTTGCTAGTTTTCGGGGGAACTGTTATCATGTGTGTTTCTCCTCAAGCTGCTGGCTGCTAACAGCGCTGCAGGAATGAGCAGCTGCAGAGGAGCAACTGTAGCTGATCACAGGTGGCAAATCAGACAGTTTATACTGTGTATCAAACATCTGGTAATTTCTTGGTTTGACTACAGTGAGACTTTTGTAATTTTTGGAGGGCTCTACTAGCATCTAGCTCCCTGTTAGCACCATCTGTGGTGTGTTTAAAATGAAAATTCTTAGAATATCAAACATTCAGACTCAAACACACCAGCACAAGTTTACATGATAAACGTCCTCGATATTTCACCTTGTCGTCTGGTTTCTTTCCTTTAGCAGACTTCACTTTCAGAGGAAAAGGACTCAGACTATGAGGATGAGGTTCAGGCTACACACACACACACACACACACACACACACATGCACACACACACACACACACACACACATACACACACATGCACAAACACACACACACACACTGGCCTGTGTGTGTGTTTGTGCACCAGCTGCTGTTGTTGCTGACACAGAAGATGAGCGTCATTAGAATTTTAAAGCAGTTTGTATCAGTGTACAGTCAGTGTGTACAGGTGGCAGGGCTGAGGTTACCAATTGTCCTGTTACTGTCAGGATGACTCAACCACACTGACCCCCTCCACACACACACACACACACACACACACACACATGCATATTCCCAGCAGCATTTCTGCTCTATTTCCTCTGATACTTGTTTTGTTGTTGTGCAGGAACGCTGGACAGTACATGGCGTGCGAAGCCGCCATGTCACCCAAAGGTCACGGTGGCTGTCGGCATGTGAATCACCTTTTTTAGTTTTTTAAGCATCATCAGGATACAGACTCACTGCTCTGATGTCGTCCTCCTCCTCCTCCTCGTTACCTTAGTTTACATTTTCCAAAAACGTGTTTCATGTTGTTTGAGCTTCGGCACCAGATGTTATCTTTGCATTCTGGGAGATTTTCTTGGAATATTTTCAAAGCAAACTGGTGAATCTTCTGTTTAACAGTTCACAGTTCTATATCAGTGCACAGGGTATATGAGGCTGCAGGTAACCATAGCAACAAGTGTGCTGATGATTCCCACAATTACCTGTCAACTGAGTGGTGAAACTCAACTAACGACCCTGATAAGCAACAACAGACTTTTATAGGTGTCACCAGTCACCTGTACACAATACCTCCACATCCCATAATATGTCCTTTGTCTTTATTTATAAAAGGTTGTTTGGGAGTGATGCACCTCCAACATCTGGCTCTCGTTCCTGTTGAAGTTTGAATGAACTGATTGTTAGTCGCTTGGACTGAAGTGTCAGAATAATGTGATGTAATCACTCATATTAACTCTGACTGTTTAAACCGAGCAGCAACTTCCGGGGCTGAAAAATGAAGCCAATGCTGAAGTGCTAAAAACTGCAGTTCATCGAATGACCACTTGAGGCTCCAAAAGTGAGTCAATCCCCAAAAACCTCCATGTTAACTTTACAGCATAAATAAACATGTTTACAGCCTGGTACAAAAAACGTTTTTCCTTTCCTGTCAACAATATGGGGGGTGAATTTTTTTTGTATAAGTCACCCATGTAAATTTTTTTAAGCCATAAAGTTATGTGTAATTAAGGATGTGGCTGCTTTGAGTGACGGGTCGCTAGCCGCTAGGTGGCTTGTTTCAGCGACCAGACTACATTCAGCCGCCGCAGCTCCACCTCTTTGCCCGTTTTGGATTAGCCGGGAGTTAATCGCCAAAGTCATCCACTCTGAGCTTCAAATCCGCTCTTGGGTGATGACACGGTGGCTATGTTCATATTTTTTTTTACATTCTATAGTTTCAACCTGCATTAAGTGACTTTTTGATGATATTTACTAGGGGTGCGCCCAAATACAAATACGTTATTTGGCAAAGCACAAAAAGTGGGGGTTTTTTTACGAATATTTTGTTTCATACAAATATTTTTAAAATTATTTGTTTTTGGGAAGAAAAAAACAAAACATGTCAAATAGCAGCGAGCTGGTCAGTTATAGTCACTATCTCAGTGTCTCTCCTCTGCTCCGCTGTTACGTCTATCAGCAGGTCTCAATGAGGGGAGTCACATCCACCTGCTACATGACGCATATTTCTTAATTTGGACATCACTTTAATTTTCATCTTTAATTTTCTAAAATTATAAGCATAATAAAAACAAAAACAGGATTTTTAAGTCTTTTTCCACTTTTATTCGAATACAAATACAAATAATTTTGCTGCCTCAACAAATACAGATACAAATATTGGGCCCTCTGCACATCCCTAATATTTACTATGTACCTACACAATACATACTTACACATTGCCGATGCCACTATATGTTCTTTCTGTCCACTAGAGGGAGTTCCAACAATACCAATAAACGGGTGATAACTTTCTTTCTAACTATTAAACTTAGGCACAAAATGAATAACATTAACTAAAATATAGATATTAAATAAGCTTTCATCGTACTAGAAAAAAACACATTTAACTGAAATATAAATAAATCTGAGTCAGTACGTGTTTGTTTACATCAATACATGACGTGTTATTTCAGGATGCACTGTGAGGACAAATGATATGATGAGTAGAAGCTCTGTGTCTAAACCCCAAACTTTACTGTCGGCCTGCTTTTTTCAAATATTTCAATTTACTGACAGAAATCTAAAAACTTAACACACATCGCTTCGGAAATAGTCAGGAGTGGTGATCTCTGTGGACGCGTTGCGTATTCTGCCATTTCTGATATTATAACGTTAGAGGTTAACGTTAGCACAACGAACCTGAGACTGTGATTCAATCAGACTCAGAAACTTTATCGTTCATCAGACCTGACAAAAGCATTTTGTTTTCACATGCGGGAAGGCCAAGGCGAGAAGGGTGAGATTTGCTAACGTTAGCCAACACATTTATATCTCTACGCAGGGCTACATGGCCCGCCAGCGTGTAAAAACTAGATAGAACTATGTAAAAAAAAACAAGAATTTGTTTAAAAATGATTAAAATAAATACCTCACTGTACCAGAGGCTATGCAACGCAGCAGTGCAATCTTATGTTTTTTTGTTAATTGCACATTAAATTAAGTCAATTAAGTAAATTAAGTAAATTGTATCCATGATGCTGTAGTTAAAAGAATCTACTTAATTAATCCAGCACCCGTTAATATAGTCTACACTTCCAAACACCTGCGTAACTGTATTATCACTTGGCAACGGCTGGAAAACACAACCACATGCGTCACATCTGGGCCTGATGTGTTTGGGCCATAAGTCTCACAGCTATATGAACATTTCAAAACCATTGCTGTCATTTTATCTGTTTGTTATTGGCTGACATGACTGCTCATGTAGAGCCAGAGTTGGTAAACAGTTGAAGCCATTTGCAGTTTCCTTGATGTGATTATGTCTAGTATGGACAGGGCTTCTCATAACATAAGTATGTGGGCATTTATATTATATTTACTTTACATAAGTCTCTCTGAAGGGTAATGACTGTGTAAGAACCCCCCCCCCAACCATCCTCACTGGCTTTCCCTATTTCCATTTCAGGAAGGTGGCAACCGTAGTCACAATTATGTCTCTGACACAGCGGCTGAGACACAATTTTAGAAAAACAGATTAGATTTGTGAAGACATTCCTTCATGTTCCACTTATTACTGAACATATTAAATGTAGAAACATGATTTATATGTAAATCCTCATCGGATGAGCTGTACAGCTTCAAAACCAGCACTGAACGTCCACATGAACACACTGTGAACATCTTATAGTAAATATTGTCCTCACTTTATATGGCAGAGGTGAGAGGCAGGCTGATAAATATGCATTAGCATCTCCACCGCCTCCTCTGTATCTGTTTCCTCTGCGTATGTTTGTGTGTATGTGTGACCTAAACAGCAGGTGTGTGACAATCATTACAGGTGATAAATATTTAAATCCTCCTTCTGCCTCGACGGCTGCAGGGAAACATTTACTGCGGATGAGCACAGAAGCTATTTGCTTTACAAGCCTGAGTGCACCGCTCACTGAGATCCTGCACACAGGACGCGAGGTGTGCACAGGCAGGTGTGTGTGTGTGTGTGTGTACAGAGAGGCAGTTAAAAAGACAGGCAGATTTAATTATTCCCAGATTTAGACAAACTGCACAACAGCTGACTGAGACCTGCTCCTTGCATGTCAACCAATCTCAGAGTGATCTCAGAATTAGATTTCCAGGCAGGGACGCCTTTACTCCACACTGACCTTGAGAACACCTGCTTCTCTCTGTACGTGTGTGTGTGTGTGTGTGTGTGTGTGTGTGTGAGGGTGAAAGACAAACATGAAAGAGAGGCAGCGGGAGGGAGAGCCGTGTGTGTACTCGGACTCAAATCTCAAACTGAAATCTCTGTAGTATCATGCAAGTCAGTACGAGGAGTACAAGACAGTAATTAATCCAGTAAACATATATACAGAGTCCACAAGAGTGAAATACATCAACAATAAATTAACAGTTTCCTGATATACTGTATTAGCAACACATTAGCCTCAGACAGCTAGCATAATGGCTGTGTATAAAAATGACTTTTTATGCTCAAAATGAGCTTATTTCTGTCTGCTTGGATTTGAAAATTCAGTTCAGCCAAATACTCTAATTACGACGTAACAGGCATGTCTGAAGTCTATTTCATATCAGCTGCCGCTGAGTATAAACATCAGAACACCGGCTAACTGTAGCTTCAGTTTGTGCCTCTTATACAGTCACACAAGCCTGATAAGAGGCGGCAGAGAGGCGACGTTGTGCTACTCAGAGAACCGTGGTTATGCAAATAACCCAAAGATTTATTCCTTTTCTGTGGCAGTAAACACCACATGGGCCCACTGATAACTAACTGTGTTATATTCAGAGCTTTACAACATATTCAGGGATGACGTTGGTAATGTTAACATGATAAACAGCAGGGCTATGGCTACATACTGACGCTCCCACACAGACACCGGAGAGCCTCTTATAGCAGATCTGCTAGCTCAGACGCAACACAGGTGCCACACAGAAACTTTTATAAAGAGCCATAAATGAGCTTCTAGTGACTGTCGAACACGGAGAGTCTAACAGCAGCTGCTCATGGCTGGTTAGCTCTGACTACCAGCTCTACATCTGTTCATGCTACACTGAGTGGCGGTCAGTCGATGTCTCCTGACACCACGACGTAACCACGATGCAGCACACACTAGCATTTCTCCTACCGGCCCCGCCTGCGAGCTCCCGCTCAGCCTATAGACGTTACATTGGGATGACATCACAGGGAAAACAGAAAAAGTCAATTATCACTCTCTGTGTTATGAATTTTTAATCCATGAAGGTTTTATATTTGTAAAACTTTCTCAGAGTCTAGAAAAGCAATTTTAATGTGTGTTTTGTCATCCCAATGTAAAGTCTATGGGCCAAACCGGGACATCGCCATCTTCCACTTCCTCTAATACATCCATGCGATCGCTATTCACTTCCTGTTTCCAACATCTAAAAACAGGAAGCACTGTTGACTGTCCAACCACTATCAACATAGTCAACATACACTCATAGACTGTATATAAAAGTGAGCGTAGCCACTGTGACGTCACCCGTTGGTTTGTGGACTACCTTTCTGAAGCCTTGAGTTGACCATCTTGGTTTTTTGGAGCCAAGTGACCTTGTTTGGAAGACAAGATGGAGTTGAGGAGGAGCGAGTGACTGAGAACCCGAAGACACTATGCACGCCTGTCTATACCGGCAACCTCACTGCTCCTGGCTCTGCCATGCGAAGTCACTGCTAACAAAGGTTGTTTCCATAATTCAAGGTAAACTTTCTAAGGAAGTGTGAAATAATCTTCGTACGTTCAGTTCCAGCCAGGGACCTTTGTCGTATGTCATACCCATCTCTGTCTCCCCTTGTTTCCTGTCTGCCTCTTTGCTATCCACTGTCCAATAAAGGCAAAAATGCCAAATAAACAATCTTTAAAATAAAAAAAATTACAAATAACCACGTAACGTTATTTGAGCTGAAGTTACCGTGTGTAAGTTAACGTTAAACTGTGTGCAACCACTTATGTTAAAACATATTCTAACACTGTGTTTTAAAATTGGTTTTGCAAATCTGAAGTTACGTTACCTAAGTTAGTGTTAATAGTAACAGCAAAATGTAAAATGGGGTTTGCCAATGTCGTTAATTAACGTTAGCTAATCATTTAGCTATAACAAAAATTCCTGTAGGTTAATGGAACAATAACATTATTACAGTTTTGCTAACAGATCGGCAGATGGAAATTAGCTAATTTAACTAAGTTAACGTTACACCACAGAATACTGTTATTGTTTAATGTGTATTCTCCCAGTTAAATAAATGAAATGCAGTTAAACATTATGTGAGTTTGGGCCAATATTATTGTTCTTTGGTTAAACGTTTTGAGGCTGTTTTTTGCAGGTCCTGTTCATTTTATTGTTTAAGACGGTGATGATGATTCTCTTTCTTTCAGAAAAAGTAATTTTAAAAGTTACTGAGTCCTGGGAACCATCATGGCGTGTGCACCCACACAATGCCACACAAGTGAGTAATAGTTACTTTTCTATTGCTATTTAATGTAAAACAGTGCAGACTGTTTTTTTTTTTTACAGCTAAACCAAAGGAATCTTTTTTTTTTTGATAATTATGTGGAGCTCATCTAATGAGTGCTGTTTCTTTTGCCTTTTCCCCAACAATATGATATATTTCTGACTATTACAGTGTTTTTTTTTCCATCCAGCCATGGTCTGGATCATTGAGGACAGTGACGTCCGGCGTGAGGCCGAGAGAGCTACAGAGACCATGCGGAACAACCTTGGTGTTGATGGTATCTGGGATATCCTTCTGGTATATGGGAATGACCTGGGAGGGATGTCTCAAACGTCACCCTCGTTGCAGCAATGAAGGAACTGCACCACGTTCACCTGCAGTATCCAGGCATGACGATCATGCAGGTGGAAGGCTGGTGCTGATCTGGGGAAGATTGACGAGTCTCGCGGGTTTGTGAACAGTGTTGTGGCTTCATATGTTCATTGTTTAAGTGGCAGCTTTGTACATCACCCTCACATAAGGTTTGACACTTCTGGGATATTTCTGCATGATATAGTTCATTTCACCACGAAGTGAAATGAGATTTTTTCACAGTTTCACAGAACAGTTTTTCTGAATCCATTAAACTTCAGCAACGGTGAAATGTTCATGTTTGACAATTTGTTCGCTGTTGAAGTTTAGCCTTAATGGATTTTTTTAGCCCCAATGACAGCCCACAGTGTTTTACCTTATGTGATGAGTGTTATAAGTGCTCTTTCTTGTTTCCTACACCCTCTCCTATTCCCACTGTCTTACTCCTTTACTACCCCAGTCGTTAGGCAGCAACAACTCACTTCAATTTAGGGGTCTGCTCAATAGAAATTAGACAGAAACTACTAGGAAATTAAGCTGCAGCATTGAGGTAAATGCTGGGGTAATTTTGGGGTTATTTCAACAAAATTTCAAATAACTTACTTGCTTATTATATCTACTTACCATGAGAGTTGAGACAAATTTTGAGGTAATTTCGGAGTAATTTCAAAGAAGTTACTTGCTAATTAAAATGAAATTTGCAGACCCATAAAATGAAGTGTTACTGGATTTTTTTTAGCCCCAGTCATAGCCAACAGTGTTATACCTTATGTGATGAGTGTTTTAAGTGCTCTTTCTTGTTTCCTACACCCTCTCCTATTCCCACTGTCTTACGCCTTTACCACCACAGTCTTACCACCCCAGGGTCTCTGCCCTCATGTTGGACATAGCTGTAACAAACTGTAAATAGTCTAAATAGTTAGAATTCATATAGTTCATAGTTCTCAATTATTATAGTTTATGTAAGTGTGCTGTTCCAAGAGTATTGTTTATTTAAAGAGAGGTTGTTACTGGGGCAAATTTACATTCAAATACTCTGTCAGGTTGACTTTTTGTCGCTTTCACAGTGACCTGATTAAACCCAAGAAACTTAAACTTAAGATGAAAAGACTTCAGAACAGCTTCTTCCCCAAAGCTGTGAGCCTGTTACATATAAACTCTCTGACACACAATGACTCATGATGAATAATGGGCTCCTGGACACCTTACCTCCATTACTTATGGACTGCAGCAATAGATTTTTCATCTGTGCATTAAAGCCAACATACAGACTGTTGCGCTATGTTCACTTTAATTGTAAAAGCCGCTTTTATTCCTTCACCCAGACTGCTGCACCAAGCACTATAAGCTATATATGAAGTATTTCTTTTATACTGAGGTTTCTCATGTCTACCATTTCTACTGGAATTTATACGTTACTAAAAATGATGTTGCCATGGAGATTCAACTACCTCTTTTCATTATCCATACTTGAAGTTCACATTTATCTTGATCCAGTTTTTTAAGTATGTACACTTGATTGTAAATCGCTCAATACATTGTTTAATTCATCCATTTATTACATTCTGTTATAAATTTTTCTGGTGCTGTTGACGGATAATAAAATTGTTGAAATTAATGCAGTTTTAATGTGCAATAAATGTATTTATGAAGCTCTTGACCTGAGTGTGTTGATGGTTTTTATGATGCATGTCTGGTGTGAATTTTCACACAACCCACACCAAATGACTCCAAACCATTCGGTCTGATAACATTTGGAAAGTCTAGAAGAGCCGTAAAATTAACGGCCAAACGGCCAGCACAGGAACAGCACCATCGACATGAAATTAAATGTCGCTCAGATGTTCATTTATATGAAAAAGTTCTGCACTACAGCTTTAACAATAGCAACATGTACAGTATCGTAATCATACAAGAACACAGTGATGGAGGTTTTACCAGACTTTGTAATTAATTACACGGCTATTTCTATGTTAGCTTTAATCAACAAAATAAATAATAGAAATGTTTATTAAATGTTGCCAGGATCAATAGATAGATATTAGAGTTTATGCTTTCCTTATGTGTCTCCTATGTAGTTATCAATTTTAATGACACTGAAAACACTAATTCACCAAAGTGTCCTGTTACATTCAATGTGAAGCACATGGTAAATCTGGAAAAAACCCACCATCACAGTAGTTGCTTCGAAATCTGTCAGATCTTCAGTAAACACTAAAGAGCTTGTAAGTGGTAACAGCAGTACACATTTATTACAGGAGCACTTCTAGCTGGCCCGGACAGCTGTTTCCTATTGAAGAGCCTTCTGATGTTAAATTGGGAAAAACTCTCACATGTGAACACACAGAGTGGACTCTAACAACAGCAGAAAAGAAGTCAAAAGGTGAGAAATTGAACTCTGAATACTAAGGACAGAGAACAATAAACAAACTGCTAAAAAGCTTGTCTGTGCTTCCATCGGAGGAACTGGAAGTGGTTTTCTGACATCATCATCATCAGAGTCATGTGAGAACTGAAGATGCCGTCCATACAATCTCCTTTCTCCACAACCAGATGAACGGCACCAAACACGCTGCTTCATACGTGAAGTCTTCCTTCTGTTGGCACCAGTCATTCAGTTTTCACAGTCTGGAAACCTTTCAAATTACAGTAAAAGACAAACAAGTTAGGACAAAGTTTTAATTTTGAAAAGAATTTTAAATGTAGTTTTAGTCGCTCACTTGAAATTGTAGTTGGTTTAAAGTCACATTTTAGTCTTTTTTTTGTTTTGTTTTAGTCTAGATTTAGTCAGGGAAACTAAGTTTTAAATTTAGTCTAATTTTCGGTGATGTTTTAGTCATAATTTCCTCCGACAGATTCATGATACTGTAATGGATTTTGCTGAAGGATGTTTCTCCTGGCTGTTAAAAATCCACTAGAAGTGAGCGTACCTTTAAATATGTTATTTAGCCATAAGGGCTGAGAATTTTACCTGGATTCACAAGATCACACAAGAATCCATCTTGTCAGGCTTCAAGTTGTAGGGAGATGAGAGCCAGGTAAGTGGGACCTGGAATGAGTGCCAGGTCACTGTGACCTGTACCGATGCCAAACATGTCAGTCCACCAAACCAAAACAGGAGACATCTGGAATGGCAAAGTGCCACACACACACACACACACATGGTGCAGAGACGCCCACTCACACTTGGTCAAAGTCCAAAGAGAAGTGAAATTGAGAAATAAAATCTTCTTTAGAATTTAGGATGGCCAAAAAGTCTGGTAAACAGGATGAGACTTGTCAGTTATGAGTTTGTGGTGGTTCAGACCAATCCAGCTGCCTCGCAAGGTAAAGTTTATACAGACATAGATAGATGTTGACAGACAGATGGTTCATCCAATCACCTGCCAGGTATTTTTTTGAAAGTGTCTGCCCTTTTCCAAACAGTTTACAAGGATTGTTCTGTGTAACAAACCATCTGCTGCGTCACTTTAATGAGCATGTGTTTCATATAAAAATGAAACCCTGAAGTTTGTTAGAAAAAATGTAATACAATCATGTTTCCTTCACAGGTCGTATTTATTTTCTGCATATATCTACAACACATACTTGTTCTTTCTCCTCATTTCATTTTTTTTAATTAGGGCATCAAAACAGCCATCAAATTTAACTGTAAGCCCATTTGGATTGTTATTATCAGGGCATCAAAATATCTATCAAACACCCATTTAACTGTGTGTTTTCACAATTTACAATAATCCTGCTTCAAAAATAGAAAGTACATAAAACTGTATAAAAAAGATGAGCTAATTACAGTTAAATTGCTCCTGTTAAGTGGTCGATTATGTGGTTGGAAGGGGTTTGCATAAATTAATATGAAATGCATAAATTAATCAGATGTTTAGGACTCAGTGTGTGTGTGTGTGTGTGTGTGTGTGTGCGTGCGCGTCGGTTATATACGGGGGGACATGACCAGCATGAAACTGTGGCGGGGCAGATAAATGATTGCTTTGAGGCGGCTACTGTCATCTCAGTCGTCCGTCCCCTGAACAGAACCGACTATTTCATCTCATCTTTACTCATCAGGACATAATGAACAGACATTTCGCCATAATTTTTGTTGTCAATATTTGTTAATTTATGTTGTTTTTACAATTTAGTCATGACAATAAAAGATCATCAACAATCAAAATTTTCATTGACAAAATGAACTCATGAGTTTTAACATGTGACATGAATCCAAAAGCACCTTTTGTGTTTGATCCTCTGGATGGACAAAATGGAGTCTCATATTTGTGATGTTAACTGTGACACCAAAGTTGTGGATCATGGCGAAAGTTTTGCGATGGTCCATCACATGTCAGCGAAACAACCTGAACACTGATAGCATGAAAGCATGAAGGTGATGAAGGCTCTTTTGGATCATGTTCGACCTCTCTGCTCCAGTCAGGCTGCTGATGAGGAAGTAGGTAGAGAGGATCTTCCAAGACTCATTGCTGGCTACAACCATGACGACCGTTGCCTGTGTGGCTGCTGTGTTTTCTGTTTCAACAGCACCGATGTCGACGTACAATCATCCATCATCAATGAGCAGATAGTTTCATTTCCCTCTTTCCTCTTCTCAGAGACATGACTTCAGAGCTGTGAAAGATGAGACAGTAAATCAGGATCTGCTGACCATTTATGAATAGTTTGTGGATGTGGCAAAGCAAAGCTGAACTTCTCCTTGACAAAGTCATAATCCTTTGGAGTCACAAACTGTTTTAGTTCTTCAAAAAATGTTGCTGACTTCTTTTGAAATTTATTCAGAATTTCTCTAAAAATAAAGTAAAACTAAATCATTTATAGAATCCAGAAGAGCAGCACGTTCATTTGAGATCAGCAAACTTTTTCTGAATAACCTTTTGTCAGATCTTTCAAGGACAACAGTCTTGAATTCATTCTCCTTGTCTGCTGACACTTCAGCGAGCTGCAACGAGCTGATCCTGAACTGCATTTGCTTTACGTTCGAGTGTTCTGGGAGACTCAGAAACCACGTAGCTGTGATCGGTGCTCACAGAGATCTGCTGTTGTGTTATGCAGAGGCAGTCGTGATCATGCATAATAGTTTGTGAGTCTCTGTTTGTGGTTCACTCAGTTATGTCATCAGCAACGACCTCATCAACATTGACATCAATCATAACAGTGTCATCATGAAGGACGCCGTCAATGACACTGGTCTCCACAGCAGTCTCTTGCATCAGAACGGCTTTGTTATGATCATCTACCGCTATCTCCATGGTCAATGTTAGTAACGGCCTCATTATCCAACACAAAACACAAAGGTCCAACAGGTCCAGATCCCCTGTGAGGCTGAGCGAGAACATGTGTGAAGAACATGAAGGAACAGAAGGAGAAACCGACTGTCACTGTGACCTCGATAGTTTCTTTCTTTTTCAATAAATGTGGTGTGAATTTGAAAACGGTCTGAACAGCAGCGTCCTTCAGCCTCCTCTTGCCCTGAAGGAAAATACAGAAAACATTAGTAGGTAGATTGTGAAACATATCATAGGATTTTTGTTTTCCTTTACAATTTATGGTGTATTTTGTGATTGAAGTACAGACATTTTAAGGGTAAATATTCAAATAATCACATACAAAATAAAGAGAAAAACGAAAATTTGCCAAACATTTATAAAAAAAGAAAAAAAAGCATTCACATTCTGCAGGAGCATTGAAATAATAATGAATTTTTTACTTGCATGTGCACCAAATTTTGGCAGTTGTAATGAAAACTGTGTTGATGGTAAAAATGAAAACAGTGACATCATAATCACGAACATCATGAAGAGTGACTGATGATTTCACTAAATGTTGCTTCTCACACATTCAGATACATTTTTACTGTAAAGTTTCCCCATGTTTCAGCCACTTTCACCACCAACTATTGTTACATTTAGAAAATTTACTGTGTAATTAGTCATAAAATGTATCTGTCAACCTTCTTGCTTGTGAAGAACTGATCCTCCTCAAAGTGAACAGATGGGTTCCAGTTCATAAACTGTTGCTTCAGCCTGTCATCATCTCGTAACTGGGCGCTCTGGATGCTCGCCGCCAGCCCTCTAGCGGTCGTCGGCAGGGGGGCGGGGCTTCAAGCAGAGCTGGTTGTGGCAAATATCAAGTTTGTAGTAGAGCTATTCGGCCGAATCATTTACCAGACATCCCTACTATCACTGACACTTACTTCCATAGGTTTATGTCACAGTAAACAAACAACAACAAATCGTAGAGCTCCGAGAGACCACAATGATCAATTTCTCTTCCATTGTCAATATGGAATGGAACAGATGTTTGCGAGGAACGATCTGCAGTTGGTTGCTGCTTCACCAGCATCGCCGCTGATTTGCATTAAGTCAAACTCTGCTCAACTTCATCTCGTCGCTCTTGGCGCCGGCATCTCGCTGCTCACCGCTGCCAAAGCATCTGAAGCCCTTCGTCGCCAGCTTTCATAGAAAATAAATGACTGCCAGCTGCTTTTGTTGCTCAGGAATCTTTGGGTGTGAGTGCACAGTAAAGGAGTAAAGTGTTTACGGTTGTGCATCCAGACTCTACATCCCAGAATGATTTATATATATATTAACAGTTTAATAAGGCACTACATCTGCAACGTGCATCTGCAATGAAAGTGAGAATTGTTTATGTTAATGTTTATTTATTTAAGAAGGGACAATGCACATTAATGAACATGCCAGATTTAGCCATACAGACTCATTTTCATCTGCAGTCCCTGGCAGGTTGGTGGCTCTTAAAAGCATTAAAAGAAAACATACAAAAGCACATCAGCACAAACAAATAGTAAAACTATGCAAGAATTATTAGACAACAAGCTGCCATTAGCACATAAGAGCACATTAAAGCAGAAATAAAGACCCTGACAGCCAGCGATCCAACATAACAACACACAGCACAGCATAAACATATTAACGCCTCAATATCAGAATACCTATAGCAGCACATAAAGCGACTGACAAGTATTAAGACAGAAGTTATATCAAACACTCAATATGACAACACACAGCCGGTGGAGGCGCCTCCTGCTGGCCGTAAGAAGGAATGCAGGAATGCAGTTTTCTACCTGCTGCTTCGGTGCTATCTAGTTGTTAGATTATTGCCATTAAAAAGAGTCTCAGAGATTTAATAACACAATTTCTGACAAAATGAGAGACGTCGGCAGTGATTCAGAGAGTTCAGGGTCCAGATGCATAAACGATGCGTACGTACAAAAACATGCATACGCCATTTCCAGTACATAAACTGGTATTTATAAACACAGAATGTGAGAGATGTGCATTCTTCAGAGCAGGTGCACACATGTTTTTCTAAAGTGATGAGATGGAGATTAAATAATATAAAGGCAGAAGTGAAACCTATCAGTAAAACATTGTTTGACAACCAGCTACAGATTTGTAAAATACCAATCAAAGGCCACATTAATAAATGTAACATTGATTAATTACTTTTATGTGATTAATTTTATTCTTTTAATTTACACAGGAGTTAACATTTTATTTTGCTGTTGTTGATGTTTCTTTTTATTTTATCTTTAGTTGTTTGAGCCACAAACTAATCATTGATGACGTTTCTGAGATATCGCTGCTGATAATGGTTTACGTGGACGCCATTCTTCCATTGGAGAACCTCGCCGGTGCAACAACACGTCTTCTTTCCTGTTTGTTTCATCGACAGCTGTACAGACTGTTATTGATATGAAAACAGCTGATTAAAGGTGTCTTCAGCCATCTATGGGTCATTGTGGGAGTGGAAATGAGGCTTGTGTACCCAGTTCCTCAATGACTGAGATTTCTAAAACAAACCATGCGGCTTTATGAATCTGATGAAGAGAATGTGTATACATATTTCTGGCTTTTATCATTCGGCTCCTGGTTTTTCAGTGGAAGAAAAGTGTTGCTGAAACCAGAAAACTGATGATTTGTGTTTGCTTCATGCTGTGTGTGTTTCTGTGATCCTGGACTTCAGAGCTTTTTAATTTCTTCTACCAACACAGCAGCAGCAGCAGCAGCATCAAAAAGAACCAAACAAACAAAAAAAAGTAAATAAATAGAGAAGATCCACTCATGGAACCCTCTCTCTAATTCAAACAGAGCGTTCTGCCTGTTTGAACGTCGTCTACGCTCCTTCACTAACACAACAGATGTTGAAGCTCTAACTCAACAATAACTCGCTTCTTAAACTAATGATCTGTGCTGAGATAAATAGATGATGAGTTCAAAACAAGCAGGAGATGAAGAAGAAGCGTCGTAGCGAGCGGAATAAAAAGTTTTGTCTCTCTTGGCAGTCGACCATATGTTCACTCACACTATAAACGCAATATCGTCTCGGTTGGAGTTCTGGGAACATATAATGATTTGAGACGAGCTGAGCCGAAAAACTGAAATGAAAGTGGCGACAGATCTCTCACCTTTCAATTTCAGTCACTTTAATCATGAATATGAACGTTTGCAATGGTTTCTTCCACTTCATCCGTTTGGCTTCAGCAGCAGGAGACAGAATGATGCAATCAGTCGGTGATGCACATATCAAAAATCAATGCATATTCCCCCCTATGGAAACACTAATCCACAGTTTAGCTCACATCGAGAAGGTAAATGGAGTTAGGACGCGCTAACACAGCAAGACGGCGGCTCTTAATCCAATGTACATGAAGGGGAACAGAACCGTACTGTCTGTAATGAGCAATAACGCTGTAACCACTGATGAAATCCTGCTCTGGTTCTGCTCTGCAACAACAGGTATTGTTTAAACCCAATGAGAGGATATTGATTCTGGACTGTTTTCTCTGTCTGAAAGTGAGTTTCTCTGTTGGTTTATTTATTTGTTTTTTTCAGGAATGAAAAGGGAAAAGAAAGAAATACTTCAGAAATCATTGTCTCCACCATCCTCGTCTGGCAAAGGAAATGTGTTTAATCTCCATCAGCTGCTGATCAGACAGCAGCAGGTGGTCCTGATGCTGCGGTTTAAACTTTAATTTCATCTTTTCACAGTTTGTAAGTGTCAGCGTTTTGTTTTTTTGTGACGTTGCATCTCGTGCAGATTTTCCACCTCAGCGTGTTTCCAGATGTTCTGTGTGTGTAATAAGTTGAATGAAGCCTTTTGTCTTCAGCTGTACTTGTGTACAATTTTGAGGTAATTACACTTTACCTGAGTATTTCCATTTTATGTTACTTTTACCACTTTGTACTACTCTACTACATTTATTTCAAAGTTATAGTGATCAGATCAATATTTTATACATAAAACACATGATCAGTTTATAAAATATGCATTGTTAGATAAAAGTTTAGTCAGGATACTGTTTTAAAACCATTTGTCCTCCCGGGTCAAAATTGACCCACGGACAACAGGAGGGTTAAAACATGTCTGCATAGGATCTTTAAGTAAGAGATGTCAGTATTTCTTCCACTGCTGCCTGCTGGCTGAGTTTGCAGCTGATAAAAGGACAAAAGACTGAAACACATCAGTAACTAAACAACGTAGCAAACTGTCTCTAGATTAGTATATAATTCACTTTCTTCATGTGCTTATAGATCTGTTTGTGTTGCCTTTGTTTTGTCATTTCAATGAGTAATTTAAAACTTTACGGATCCTAATTAAGAGCGAGTTGAATCCGTTTCAGTCTTTGCGTTTCATAAAGAACAAATCAGTTTGCGAACGCTACGAGACAAATTCTAACGGGAGAGAAAAGTAAGAAAAGAATAAGTGCTGTTAAACTGCTGTTAAGCAGCAGCTCGTGTTTCACTCAGCGGCTCTCAGCTCCGATGTGGATCTAATCTATCTCTTCCTCCTGTGATGTCCATTTCCTGCGAGCACTCAGAGCCTCGCCGTCTATCGGTTTTATTCTCTCCTGAGCTTTTCTGGTACACTGAAGGCCTCGTCAGTCTCTGCCCGCTGTGCATCAGCACTGATGCAGAACATTAGTGCACTTAGACACATTAACTTATTGATGATGACTGAATAAGACTGTAGCGTCTGCTGAGTGGAGTCTTATCAGTTCATCCTGATAAAAATGAACTAATTATACTGATTCTATTTCAAGTTCAGTATATATATAAGATTTGCACTGGTACCTCATGATCCAGGAAATAGCCGCAGCCTCCGACTCACTGCTTATTCAGCATTTATATGTCACCAAACTAACCGCCAATGATCAATATGGAAGCATTAAAACCTTTAACTGCTGTTCAGCATTACAAACCTGTAAACTCAACCTGCTACCTGGTACAGACTTACTGTCCTTCACACTTCTTGTACATGCTGAACAGCTGCCGGTCTATTGGCTATTAGACCCCATCATGATGTCGCTGGATATGAAAGGGGGGAGGTGAGTGTGAGAGTAGTATAGGATAACCCCCCCCCACCCCCCCGATGGAGTCTAGACACTGGTGATGGTGATGAAGAGGCGTAGATCTTGGTGGTGTGGTAGCGGCTTCTGGTGAACTCGGGCCTGGTGCTGAAGTAATGGAGTGGAGAAGATGTTGATCTGGGATGAGGAGGATGGAACTTCTGGGATGCGGCCGTGGAGGTGGATGGATGGGGTGGAGCTGACAGCGACAAAGAGGGAAACGGATTTTAAAGTTTGACAGGTGAGCCGTGATTGGTGGTTAGAAATCGTGGAGCAATCTGATTTGATAACTAGGAGCGACGCCCCTAAACAGCTGATGCGAAAGTGAGAAGAGCGGGGGAAGAAAGAGAGGAAGAGGAGAGGGAAATGAAGCTTCATATGTGTTAAGACAAAGTCAGTAACAAATGAAATGCATCAAACATAAAGGCATTTACTTTAACACTTATCTTTAAATAGCAGATTCATCATAACTAATACTAATTTTTAAAGAGCTTTAAACTTATAACCAGTCTGCTGGAGTAAAAGCTGCTCTGCTACATCGTCTCTATCTTCCATATGAAGTTAGTGGAAATAAAAGGTTCTATATAAATAGTCCAACATTACTCAGCTGTGACATTGTGGATCTGTGTATGTACACATGGTATATAATCGCTATAACCACTGTCAGCCTGTTTCCTGTCCATATTTTTCCATTTTAACTCTCTGAGAGTGAAGCTGTCTCTGCTGTAGACGTGGACGCTGCAGGAGGTCGTTGGCGTCTATAAAAGGACATCGATTCTGTACCCAGTTCATTACCGTTCAATGGAACAAATCAACTGAGTAATGTAGTGAACTCTGAAGCAGCTTCTGACTGCCATGACTCATTTTTTAGGAAATTTTCCATCTGAACTGATGTTCGGTGTTCGGTGAGGACATATTTTATGAAGAAGTGATGTAATTTACTTTTTTTCCATTTCCTGCCTCTTGACCTCCTCCAGAGATGAGATGTAATGTGTTGTTGTCAGCTGCTGGTTGCATCTCTGAGTTAAGAGGAAAATCGTTTTTCTAGTTTAGAGAATGTGAATCACACAAATACTGTGTTTTATCTTTTCCTGATGCAGCAGTGCATTCTGGTCCGTTTCCTGCTTGTTTGGGTGTTGAAGAATTTCCTCTAATGGATTTCTGTCTCTATGATTGTTGGTTAAAAATGGCAGAAAGAAGCTCTTTGTCTTCAATTTGAAAGTTTGAAAGGAGGTTATTTTCTTTTGTTTTTCCAAACCCATCAGGTTGCAGGTAATAGTTGATGTTTTTCATGATGATGGGAGACGTTGATTTAAGACTTTATTCAAACATCGGTTTGTGCAGATCTGAACTCAGCAGTCGTACTCGGACCAAAGTGCTCTCAGTCTGCTTACATACAGATTCTGGGGCAGTTTGCTTGTGGTGGAAACGTGATCCGACCTCCATCTGACCGACTACAAAGCTGCAAGCAGGAGCGCTTTGCATGCAGATAGCTGGAGAATGAATGGAGGTTCAACCTGGAATAACAACTAAGTATCTTTTCTTGATATTTGCACAGTTAGGAGCTTGTTTACGTTCTCATCAGGCTTCTAGTGATGCATTTTGATTTGCCTACAATTTTTCTCTGTGTGAAAAGAAACAAACATTAACAAACTTTTCAGCTGATCTGGATGAGATCAAACCAACTATCGGTTTGAAAACGGCCTAAAATGCAACAGCTAACAGTAACGTTAGCTTGTCGTAAGTGAGAATGGACCAAAGTTAATTCTGCAACATAGTTTAGGTCGAGGTATATGTGGGTTATGTGTAAATTACAATTTGTTCTGACTTGATTTTTGAGAAAGTGACACTTCTAGTTGACTTATATCAACCTGTGTAGCAGCTTCAATCTCATCCAGACACGTCACAAGATTTGTGGCCATTTTTCTGTCATTATTTTCATTAAATATGTCCAATAAACACTTCCTGATACACCTGTTCATATCTAGATCTATATATAAGTAATGAATTAAAAGTACATATTCATTGTTAAAGCTGCAATAACTGATATTTTTTGGCTACATGAAGACAGTTGGAAAAAACACAACATTGACATGTTACCATAAAACCAGAACATGGCTAATATATATTAGTTATTATGAGTGACTCTTTCCACATTACACATTGTCATTTCATCTATTTTGAATATAAAACTTCAGCTTTAAAGTTGAAAGTGTTCAGACTGAGATGATCTGAGGTTGATGCTTAACAGGAGATTGAAACCAGTGTTTTTAACGTTCTTTAAACGTACCTGAAACAACATAAAAACAACTATTAAGCTAAATCTTGTTCTTTTGTCCTCCGAGTGTTTGACCAACCAATTCAACACATTTTCTAAGGCTCCTAATATTTGCTTAACTAATTATTACATCAGTTATTCTGCTGCTTTTTTTATCACATCTGCTGCTGTGTGTTAAGTGTCCTGTCTTTCATAATCATTTGACAGATCATTATGGACGGCGATTAGATGGACCATGATAAGAAAAAGCTTTTAACGCGTCTAAACACGGCAGAAGATCATTTCAGCTGTTCAGACGGGCGACAGTCTCCGTCTGAAAGGAGCGAAGGAGGAGAAGAGAAGCAGAAGAGATAATAGATGTGAAACAGCGGCTGAGGGAGAAAATAAAGAAGAAGAACTGACAAAGGACAAAGCTTTCTAATAATAACAGTAAATATAAAAGCTGCATCATATTCACAATAGAGAAACACTGGAGGAGACTGTCTGCAAATGAGGGTCAGAAAACAAAAACTGTTGGTTTTTGTGGTGATAAAAAACCTTTCAAATGTTTTTACCTTCTGCAAATGTACGTCATTTATCAACTAATTTAAGCTCTGCTACTCCACAAATCTTTTATTCTGGGAAGTTTTTAAACTAATAAAATCACCCTTGTTTCAATTTTCATGCATCATCGTCTGACTGAAGGTAACAATTGATTTTACCTCCAAATCCTCCTGAAATCTTGTCGGTTTGCTTCGACTCTGTCAAACTTTAAATGAAGCTTAAACTGAGTGATGTATTTAAAACAAAGATGCCATGTTTAATCAGCTTCTTCCTTCTTTAATCTTGTGTTTGTGTGACATGTTTGTTCAGCTTCAGTTATACTAATGAATGAAAGTTTCAGGTTCAGATGAACAAGATGTTGAGGTTCAATTAAAATGAAGTGATTTAACATTTCATCTGTTATTCATCAGGTTTGGTTTTTTTAGGAAGCAAATAGTTCATGTTGATGGAATTGATCGTAAATTGATTGTAAATTTACATCAAACTAGAACCTGACAGTATATAAGTGATGAGTTTGATCTCCAGATCAGTGGTACAGATTAAAAGAAGCTTAATTCATGTTCTTTCTGAATTAAAAGGGCTTAATATAATAATGATAATAATAATAATAATAATAATAATAATAATAATAATAATAATAATATTTAAAGGGCTGCAACTAACAAATAGTTTCATTTTCAATTAATCAACTGGTTATTTTCTTGATTAGTCGTTTAGTCAATAAAATACTGAAAAATAGTGAAAAACAGGGCATCATAATGTCTCAGAGCCACTGTGACGTCTTCAATTTGATATTTAACTGAAGATATTAAATTTACTGTCAAACATGGCAAATAAAAACAGCAAAACATCACATTTGAGAATCTGATGCTGACAAATATTTGACATTTTTGCTTGAAAAATGACAAACGATTAATCATTTTCTTTTGGTCAATTACTCGTCTGATCATTGCAGCTGTAAATATTTATATGTATTATGTACAGCAGCTGTCTGAAAGGTCTTTTAATGTGAAGGGGAGATCACATGTTTCATTGTAGGTAAACTATTGGCCGACAGTAATGTGAGTAGTCGTGTTGTAAAAAGTTCTGACGTCCCAGCCTCTCATTACACTCCTGCAGAATTAAATCACACTTTGACGTCTTGTCCAGTTTCACAGAGTTTCAGTCTTCTAATTCAGCCGTCATGATGTCCTTGAGACTTTGACAAGCCGTCCTCTGAAGGGTTTCTGCGTTTTCTTTCCTGTCTGACAGGCTGTTCTTCAGGCGGCGGCGGCCGCTGTCAATCAATCAGACAACAGTTAGGAACAAACAGCAAGTCTGTCATTTAAAACCCTCAGAGAGAAGCTAATTACAGCTGATGACGAATGTTGCAGCAACTGACTCAACCAGCAGCTGATTGATCATTAGTCCAGCCTGAGTGTGTTTATTATTATTACTGATTATTAATTTAATAAGATATGTTGTAATTTGTTTTTCTTATTCAGTCTGACTAAAGATGCTGGTTTTTGATCATCAAATACTTTGTGGGAAATGATGATTTCGTTTCACATTTAGTAAGCAGACACTGAGCTGCTGTCATGCACTGTGAAGCAGAGTTTACACACAGCAGCGCTTTGAGCTCAATCCTCAGTGTGATTCATCCTGCGGGAAACAAACATGTCTCCACACAATTTCACGGCAGTTCATCCGATAGTTGTAGAGAGATTTCTCTAAAAACCCCAAATATCAACCTCATGGTTGCAAGGGGGGAAGAAATCACCATGAATGTCTGTTCAAGATTTTGTGGCAATTCATCCAGCTGTAGTTGAGATGTATCAGTTGGGACCAACAGACTAATGTTACCCTCCCAGCATCACTGGTTTTAGGTTTTCAGGCTCTTTGAGGAAACTATGTAGGGTTCAGAATAGAAAGAAGATGTATAGACTCAACTTATTGAGCACAAAATTAAAAACACTGGTTAACATCCTGTCAACATGTCTGGATGTTTTAGCAGAAGAAGAGGGTCATTAGGCTGTTTTCACAATATAAAAGTCTAGTGCTTGCATCACTTTTGTGACTCTTAAGGACATATATTCAGCACATTCAGCTCTATATTTATATTCTGGGGCTCTACTGGAATATTTTTGCATGATTTCCAGTTAAAAACTCCTTATTTATCTTCTACTGGTCCTTTATGCAGCCCCTCAGTTCAGCCTCTGTCTGAAACAGGCCGTTTTAGCTCCTGTCTCTTAAAGGCCCCGCCCTCCTGATGAGCCCGCTCTGTTCTGATTGGTCGGATTCAGGACGTAAACAAACTATAGTAGCAGGATTTCACTTCTTTTTCTCCTTCTTTACTCCAAATGTCAACTTCTCAAATCCATCCATACATGTTGGAGCTGAATCACATCTGAAATACGAGAGTGGACAACACATGAAAACACCTTAGCAACCATCTTAGCAACCACCTTAGCAACAAAGGCTATGTAACCGACGGCCATAGAAAAAAAAATCCATTGTAAACGAAGCGTTAAGAGCAGGCTGAAGCCCTGACTTTTGTCTTACAGGCAGTATTTCTACATACGTTCACCTCAAGTTTTGAAACTTTGACCATATTTAACATCCGACATGCTAACAGGATATAAATAACAAAAAAATCAGAAAAAGCGTAACATGTCCTCTGTAAAGGTCATTGAAACTATAAAGAGAAAGGAGCTGGTGCTTCTGGAGTTTTGTGGTATGTGTGCTGTGACGGTAGGAGGGAAAATGATGCTGTTTATATGAGATGAAAAAGCTCCTCCAGGTTTATTATGTTCACCCTCTGAATATTACGGGTGACAGAGGAAGATTTACGATGTGTAAATGCAATAAAGAGTGTCTTAATGTGTGTCTGTTAATGGACTGTTACAGCAGAGGAGCAGATTGATGGTTCTTCTCTGTCACAGTAACTTTATAATCTGATCCAGGAGGTGTTAGCGTTCATTGTGTTAGCATGTGAGTCGTGTTTCTGGTGCTCCATTATTCACTCTTCTGCAGACACTAAACCTGTAGAGCCTGACACATGGAATAATTAATATTGTACTGAAACGTTTGACAGAATAACAATAAATATGCAATTTTAAATCACATATGTTGTTTTAGTTTGTATTATATGTTGATATCTCCAGGTTAAAGTCCAGTTATTAATGTCAGTTGTGTTTTAAATGTTTCATTGCATGTATTTATATTTTAAAAGTGCACTGAATTTATCACATATAAATAATAAAATACAATAGATACATTTTTATGATATGCATGTGTATTACTATGTGATAATACAGTAGTAATTCACATGTATATTCGAGGTGTATCGGCTGTACATACTTCAGTTTTGAAGTCACAGTTTGTTTGGTTCATTTTTGGTACAATAAGGGGAAAAAACATAAAATTGTTGTTGACAATTTGAACTTTTGTAAACATCAACAGTTTGTACATTTTTTTTAATAAAATATTTAAATGAAACATAATAAAAAATAAAATATATAAAGATAAAAAAATATAATACTGCTGTGAAAAACTACTAAGTTCTCCAATAATAAAAGGTTCTCAAATAAATTAAACAAAATACAAAAAAATTAATAATAAAATAATATAATCCACTTCAATCCAATCCACTTTATTTATATAGCACGATTTTAACAAACACAAGGTTTCCAAAGTGCTGCACAGCAAGATATAAAAAACAATAAATAGCACAACAGAACACAATAAAACAATGAAGGACACATTGGGATAAAAGTAATAAAATAAGATAAAATGACTAACTTGTCTAAAAGCAGCATTAACAGTTCCAGCTTGTTCAGTTTCAAAGAGTTCAGTAAACAGTTCAACAACGTCTCCATGTGACCTATGATAAAACTTCAATATATCAGCACTACTGACACTGTAGCAGCAAGTGTTTCCAATTAAACAATGAAGATGTTCTGTTCTTACATGGTTACAGTCTGTGTGATGAGTCACGTCAGGCGTCGTCCACATGAGGAAGAGCCTTGAACATCTGGTCAACAGCTGTGCGTTTGTGGAGGAATCATGACAAGCAGAGTATCTGTCCTCCAGGTTTCTGTCCTCACAGTTGTGACTGTCTTCGTCACTGGGTTCCACAGAGTTGAGCTCTGTGGTTTTGAGGGGCAGGATCATTAATTAATTAGTGTTCATCAGTGTCTTGAGGGTTTTTAGTGGTTTAAGGACCTCAGTTACCTCCTCTTCCATTCTCATGTCCTGGTCAGACAATGTGGTTGTCTTTATTCTCCCCGAGGGCCTTTTCTGTCGGTGCTGAGTAAGCAGCTGCTTCCTGTCAAGCATATTATACCTGGAGTTCCAGCAGGTGGTGACATCATGAATAAAAGGTGTGTTTTGGTATATTAAGCATCTCCTGTTTGGGCTCAACGCAGCACTCTGAACACCTGGTTGAGTCCTGTCGCTTTCTGTGACGCTAAATTAATCGTATGTGCAAAACATCCAATATGGAGGCTCAGTCCAGCTTCACTGACTGACGGTATTTCTGGCGTTGACTGTTGTGACAGTTGTTGTAGTTCTTGGCGTCTCCAACTTCCACTGCAGCACTGCCTCCTGCCAGATCTGTGCTTGTGTTGTTCATTAATGGAGTGAGTTTGCAGAACATGGCTTAACCATGTTTCACTCCAGTGATGTGATGTGCAGTCATCGTTAAGTAGCTCTCTCTGGCCGACCTGATTCTGTATCTGTGGTTTTGACCTTCTGACCTGGACCTATTGCCTTCCCGTTGACTACCTGTAAGCCCGTCTCTTGGTTTATGAGCATTAAAGCCTTTCTCATTTAACCTGTCAGTCTTTGGTGTCTGCATTTGGCTTGTCCATCTGTCTGCCTCGTATACACACTTGAGACATTTGAGTTCATCACTCTGAGCAACACTTCTGACAGTACACAAAGCCATTTGACCCCTGATTTGATTAGTGCAGCTTTAAGTGGATAAAGGATACAGATATACTGTATATCTAAAAACATATAAATCCCAAGAGAAATACAAAACAGAACAAAAAGCAACAACATAAGAACGAGCAGTTAGCAGCACAGCACATTAAAATGCTTTTAGAGAGAAAAGTACATGTCTCAGTTGGATGTAGCAGCTCCTGCATGTCAACCAGTGACCAGCACTGATGGGGTGAAATAATCCATTTTGCTGTCCAGAGAACATCAGACAACATGATTGTTGGTTTGTACAGGTTAGCAGTTAGCCTAGCTTGCACTCCGCTTCCACGTCCTGTCACACCACTTTTGATGTTTCCTCACAGCGCAGCAGACCAGGATCACTCAGCTGATTTAGCTCCCAGCCAGTAGAGAGAATATTACCAACAAGGACCCCTTCATTTCTCTTCTTATCTTCACGAAATAACTCTTCTGTTTCTCCGTCGAGAGGTTGGTAACAGCAGTTAACAGCTAGATAGTTGCTTTGATTTAAAAAATACATCCAAAGATGATATTTCATCTTCTGTTCTTGCTGATTAATGCTGTTACTTCTTCTTTAGAGTCTTCTCTGAAGATTATTTGAAGGTTATTTTGCAAAGCTCATCTCTGGTGCAGCCGCTGTCTCTCATAGAACACCAAACTCAACCTACAACCAGTGTTCACCTGTTATAATTATGGTTGTGCCTCAAGTTTCCAGCAGATCATTGCTCACCAAGTAGCATTGTGATGGTGGGAAACGTGGCGTCAGAACTAAATGAAAATGTCAAAGTCAAATTGTTATTCTAAGCAGAGAGGTGCTTTCTCAGTGTCAGATCATGGCTCCACTAAAGGTTTCTAAGGGGCTGCGTGGAGCTCTGAAACACTTTGCAGAAAGCAAAATGCTTCTCTGTAAACAGTGATTAAATCATGATGTGCATGAAGTATGTGACTCACATATACACGTATGTTTCTGCTCCACTGAAGCGATGAGGAGACTATAACCTTCCTTCCTGAGAACAAACAGAAACATCATATTTCCATCATGTTTTCCATCATTTTAGCTTTGACTGTCGCTCCTTTAATGACATCATCTCATTGAATCAGCGCCATCAACTGTTTCTCTCCAACTGCAAATATTCACAAAATGAAGTTTATAGATTTATGGACAAAGTTTGGGAACAAAGACCAAGCCTTGCACACGTCCCGTTTCCACACCATAGAGTATTTAGGCGCACCTCATCCATTCCCTCCCACCCATCCTGACCCCTTTCTTAACCATTCTGTCTCCTCTGCTTGAACAGGAACAAGGGGCTCCATACAGACCGCTGCCCCACCCTGAGTCTCAACCCCTCTAGTTCCTACCTACCTTGCTGCCGTCAACGTCTCACGATCTAAACACCACGCGTCCCCCTCATCGACCCTCCATCCCACGCTCTTCATCTCTTGACCCTTCTCTCTACATCCCTCCGTCCCTAATCCCTCCTTCTTTCTACATCTCAGCCCTCTTCCGTCATTCACCAAATTGCAAACTTCATTCCCGCCGGCGTGGTCTTGGTTAGTGAACTGACAGTGCATGTATGCGTTAGGGATGTGCAGAGAGCCCAGTATTTGTATTTGTATCTGTATTTGTTGAGGCAGCAAAATTATTTGTATTTATATTCGAATAAAAGTGGAAAGAGGCCCTAAAAATACTGTTTTTGTTTTTATTACGCTTTTAATTTTAGAAAATTAAAATGTCAGTAGCTCCAGGAGTGATGTCCAAATTAGGAAATGTGCGTCATGTAGCAGGTGGATGTGACCTGCTGATAGACGTCACAGCGGAGCAGAGGAGAGACACTGAGATAGAGATGTAACTGACCTGCATGCTGGTATTTGATTTTTTTTTTCCTTCCTGAAAATAAATAATTTTAAAAATATTTGTATGAAACAAATATTCATAATAAACTCACTATTTGTGCTTTGCTGAATGTTTGTATTCAGGCACACCCCTAGTATGCATATTAATTCCATTTTTCTTTTGTGAATGTTCTGAAAATCTGGTTAAAATCTTTGTGCATTTGGACGGAAACGTTGCTATTCAGACAGAAGAGACTCTTACATTAATGCTCCTCACAGCTTTATTCAGACATGACAGGACATTTATGGAAAGAGACATTATTCGAGAGCAGCTGTGAGTTCTTGTCATCAGGCTGAATCACTGATGGACTTTTAAACTTACTTTGCTGTTAAAAGTCTTAATGAATGAGCGTCGCTCTCCAGCTCCCATCAGTGAATCCACTGACACATTTTCACATCAGATTCATTATTTAACGTTATATAAATACGTTTTATAAAGTCTCACATGCAGCAGCACTAAATGAAATGTTCATTCCTGGAAGCTCACATGCTGCATGTAAAACTGGAGATTCATTTATTCATCCATGCAGCTGTTCTGAATGAAAATTTAAAATATAGATGATTATTGATGTTGTTTGAGGGGTTTTAACCTGTTTTATTCCAGTTGTTTTTATAGACTGATCTGATATGAGATGCGTTTCATAGTTTATTAAACTGATTTTATTTTCTTTGTGTATCAGAGAGGAAGATTTAGATAATAAGTTGATTTTCTTAACATCATGTGCTTTCTACTCAAACTAAACAGCAAGAAAACAGAGCTCATGGTTGTGGCACCTAAGGTGCTGCTCCAGAAGGTTGGGGATTTTCTCCTGGAGGTTGATGACTGCTCCATCTCCCCATCCCCTGAAGTCCTCAACCTGGGTGTCATCCTGGACTCTACCCTCTCCTTCCGGTCACACATCAAATCTGTAACCAAATCCGCCTTTTTCTACTTCAAGAACATCTCCCGACTCCGGCCGTCACTCTCAAACACCGTTGCTGAGACCTTGATCCACGGCTTCATCTCAAATCATCTGGACTACTTCAGTGGAGTCCTGTTCTGGGTTCCCAGTAAAACCCTGGACAGGCTCCAATATGTCCACAACTCAGCTGCCGTTGTTCTTACCCACACCGAACCCTGGCAGCACATCACCCCCACTCTCGTTCACCTACACTGGCCCCCCCAGTACCTTTCAGACCTCCTCCACCAACACACACCTTCCTGAAGCCTGCGGTCCTCGGACTCGGGGCCGCTCTCCCCCCCCCCCCGCGCACCAGCCGACGCAATTTCGGGGACAGAGCCTTCCCACCCTCTGGAACTCTCTCCCATCCGAGACATGTAACGTTCCTACCCTGGACTCTTTCAAACCAGCCCTCAAAACCTTCCTGTTCGCTCCGGCTTTTGTTCCACTGTTAACCAGTTAACTTCTCAGTTGTTTATTATTTAAGCTCGGCTTAGTTTTCTTTTTTCTCCTTTTATGTAAAGCGTCCTTAGGTGCTTTAAAAGGCGCTAATTTATTATTATTATTATTTCTGTCTGCATGTTTGACTTTGTGCTGCTGTGGTCTTTTAGTTCATCTGAACCTGCCATCAGATGCTACTAATGTGATGCAGCTCTGAAAGGGAGTTTCCCTCGGTGGGTTTTTATTCTAATTAAAGGGTTAAAATAGCGTGTGAAGGAAGGAAAATGACATTTACTGCCTCATACCAGAGCGTCTCTCTCTTTAAGTGCCTCGTCTCCTCGCCGCTGTCTTCAGTGTTACAGGATCCTTCGTCTAACCGTCTCTCAACACCTCTTCACACGTCTCTTCACACATATCCTGCCTGTGCTCTCCCACACACGTTAGAGAAGGCATTCTGACATTTCCATGGCTTCTGCGAGGGTGGCACTGCGTTGTGGTCGTGTGAAAAGAGGCCAACAGAGTGAAAACCAGGCCGGGCGGACAGAGCTCCCACACACACACACACACACACACACACACACACACACACGCAGCGTTTCAGTGGGATATTGCAGCCGTGACCTTTCTGCTCCTTCGCCGCAGACAAAACCAGAGGTGGTAAAGCCGCTGCGATGACGAAAAGGACGATGGGAGGCTTTCAGAAAATCCATGTGATGAAAAAGGACAAAAAGAAAAAATCAAAGGACCCCTGACAAGGTCTGAATAAAAGAAAAGTGCTTTCTTTCTGTTCTCACAATAACCACGTGATGCTGCGACGTTAACATCTAGCGCTGATGTTCTCCAGTTAATCCTGTTTTCTCTTCCCCTTCATGTCCAGCAACACACTGCGGTAAAGATGCTGCAGAGACACACAGACAAGTAAAAAATGAGAATACAAAATGAAATGAAATCAAATAAATTACTAACATAACTCTGATGGAATAACAACCAGCTTGCACAGAGGATTCAGTCTTTTTCTGCAGGAAACAAACCACCATTATCTGCACACGTTGCAGCCTGGTTGTCATGTAGTTTAGGCAACTAGAACTATTTTGATCAAAAGGTAGAAAAAAGATGGCCGTCATGGTTAATGTGATGTTCTCTGGGGGGTCGATCTGTTCCTCGCTCTCTGCAGGTTCACTCTCTCTCTGCTGCTTCTCCCTACAGGAACCTCGTTCTGGTTCGGTTCTTTTGTTTTAGTTCCTTTGCTACACTTTACAACATGCACACACATTTAACACTCATCCACACTGTAAATATTAAGTTACTTCTTTAATTAGATTTAATTTGGCTTGATTTGTTTAAAAAACCCTCTGCAACATGGCATGTTTCCCTGTTGTTATGGCCACTTGAGCCTCGTCATAACAGTTAAACAAAAACATTTCAATGTGTCTGTTTCCATCCATTCTTTATTTATACACTTTTTCAATTTGCGTATTAAAAAAATATGAGTGTAAATGCTGGAAATTAGTCCAAAAAAAAAAAAAAAAAAGGTTTTGCGCTTGGATGAGGCAGAAAAGTTGATGTATCAATAAAAGCAAAATGCAAACAAATTTAGAGAATAAATGATGTCATACAGGAAGCATGTGACTCAAACCTCAGCTGTCTTCTTGGTCTCTGGGCAGCGTTCAGTACGTGTCTGTATAACTGACACAGGATTGTTATCGAAACACTTCCATCAGCAGGATGTGATGTCACATTTTCCATCTCTTCAGCTCCGACACTCAACTATTATAACTAATATTCGCAAAACAGAAGTGATTGGAAATGCACATTTAATTCTTTTATCAATTTTGTAGAAGTTTCAGCTACATTTGGATGGAAACCTGAATTATGAGACGGGACATGAACCCTGCTGAAGAGAAGTACCTTCATCGCTGGTGTTTACCAAAGATGAAGCACATACAGAGTAGACAGAGAAGTTACCTGAGTGTAACTCCAGTTCTATGATTCTGAAAAGGGAGCTGAACGACGGAAGCATCAGTGCGTCATGAGGCATGAATACTACCTCCTGATTGGCTGGTGAGTGCAAAGATCTGTCTCACTCCAGGATTCCACCGGGCGCGTGTGCGCCGCGTTCCGGCTCCGACGCAGCTTTGCTCCGTCCTCTGCATGGCGCCCTGTTCCACCGGGAGCATGTCAGAAGCGGAGCATCTTCACTGCAGGGAAGCCATCTGCTGTTTAAAGTCAGTTGCACTCCTACTACAGTAATTACAGCAGCCTTGTCAAAGCTGATAAAGTGCCTTAAAGCTACCGTAATTACTGCATATACTGCACATACATTGACTAGAGTGTCCACCATCAGCTCCGGCAGCTGCGTCAGAGCAGTGCACACGCGTCCGGTGGAATTTGGGGGTCAGGGTGTTGAGGACCTCAACAGGGTAAAGTTGAACTGATCAGTCTGACATATTTTACATTCTTCACTAAACCAGCTGATTCTTACTTTGCTGACTCATCAACATGAATTCAGAGGTTTCACACAAATATGATAAATAACTGATCTAATTAGCGCTGCTGTGTAAATAGCACTGGATGGTTGCTGTAACTGTCAGTCAGGCTGTACATTCTGTTGTCAAACAGCTAAAATATCTGATCACAAGCAGCAGAAGACGACATAAAGTCTTAAAAGACAAAACAGTCGGAGAATTTCTTTGTTGCTTAAACACAGAACATCAATAGCAAAAACCACTACAGGAGTCCGACTGTACTCACAGAACTGGAGTTGTGTGTGTATAACTTCATCAAAACTGCAACATTTGCATATTTGCAGGCTTTTATCATAACCGACATTCTCTCCCTTTAATGCCTGATGAGTTCTTCTGCAGTTGATGCATTTTAAACCAAAATAAAAAATGCTGAACTCTGAAAACCGGCCAAACAGGTGAACAATGGAGTCTTTTCCCTGAAGTGAGATTATTTTGGATGTGTCTTCAGGGGAAAAAAAAGAGGCCAACTGTGTGTGCATGTTTCATACTGGTCAGCTTGCACTGGGCCACAGATGCCTCCTGGCCACTATCAGTCCTCCCAGTGGTCCAGATGGCCGGTTCTCTGTAGCCTGAAGGGAGAGAAGAAGAAGAGGAGGATTATCTGCAGTCTGACAGCTGGACACAGCTTTGAAATGCAGTGTTGCTGCAAGAGAGAAAACCTGTTGGAAGGAAATAATTCTACATGCACGCAGATGTTCTGGCTACTGGGCGTAGTTGCCTCTTTTCATTAGAGTGGTGTGCATGATTTGTTTTTTGTTTCTCTAATAACCTTTTTTACATTTTATTTTACAGACTGTCTGAAGCAGTAGTTCTTTATTTATCCTGGAGTCCAAAAACTGTGTCCCAGAGACCCAGTGAATGCATAATTCATACATCAGCCCATTATGAAGGCAGTATGAAATAAAATACATTTCTGTTACTGATGAGTTTGTTAACTAACCAACTAAAGATAAAGAATAAACACTGTTCTGTGCACATTAAATACCTCTGGAGGAAATGAAACCTTCATCTGTTCAAACAGTTTAACTGGGAAACTGGAAATGTTCTTCTTTGCTTCCCTCAGATGTTTTCATCTTTATATCTACATTTTGACATAACTTCAGATCGGGCTTAAAGATGACACTTGATTTCTGTTACCTTGGAGATGAACAGGTACATAATGTACACAAAGGGAGAACAAAGTTCAGTAAGTTTCTCGGAGAATAATAAGGTGAAGTGACTGTGTCGTCGTCACAGTGAGGTTATCAGGTTTGGTACCAACAACAACTTGAGCTTCCCGCCTGAATCCATCAACCTGGAGAAAAGCTGGAGGTGCTGAAGAAGCACACAAGGGAAACACTGCAAACAAGTGTAGAAGTGTTGGTAGGTATGTTTTATATGCTTAAACATGCTCACTTAGTTTCTTGCCAAGAGTTGAGAAGATTGATCCCATTTTCATGTCTGTCTGTTAAATATGAAGCTGGATCCAACAGCCGGTTAGCTTAGCTTAGCTTAGCTTAGCATAAAGACTGGAAACAGGGCACACAGCTAGCCTGGCTCTGACTAAAGAAAACAACTCGCCCTGATCACTAATTAGCCCCTAAAGCTCACTAATTAACACGTATCTCAACTGTCAACTCATTCGTAACTTTGAGTCAGAGCCAGACAGGACTGTAGGTTTGGTTTCAGAAGTGGAGGGCGGATGGAGTGGAGTGGATGTATATTTTAACCATAGGCTGTATAAAAATATGGACGCAGTTACCGTGACGACACCCGTTGGTTTCTGAAGAGCAGTTTTGAAGCTCAAAGTGAGCCGCTCTGGCCGTCGCCATCTTGGCAGTGCGTGACGCTGCCTAACTCCCAGCCAATCAAAAATGGGCAAAGAGGCGGGCCGAATGGCTGAAACAAGCCACCTAGCGGCTGGCGGACCTGTCACTCAAAGCAGCCATGTCCTTCATTATGCAGAACTTTACGGCTTAATAAAACTCAAACGGGTGAGTTATAAAAAAATTCACCCCCCGTACAGTTGTCATGAAAGAGGAAATTAGCTACAGAGACCAAAACCGTTTTTTGTACCAGACTGTAAACATGTTTACTTCTGCTGTAAAGTTGGGCATTTTAACATGGGCCATTCAAGGAACTGCAGCTTTTGGCTTCATTTTACAGCAGAAGTTGCCGCTTGATTTTTATGATATTTCCTCTATGGAAGTTACGGCCATGTTTCCAGTCTTGGAAAGATGAGACTGGCATCAAACTTCACATCTCACTCTTGTAAAGGAAGCAAATAAGTGGCCTTTCTTTTTGAAAATGTCGAGATATTCCTTTAAAATAAATAAAAGAAATTTTATTATTGGATCAGCAAAAAGAAGGAAAAAGAACAATCTAATGGTTTGTTACATGAGCTCCTTTTATAAAAACAGAAACTGAGTCTGGAAATGAACAACCTGAGGAGTTTACATCTTACAAATACATACAAATTACACTATACAAAAGTTTACATAAGTTACAAACTGGGTTTTGAAGATTAAATACAATATTTTTGGACGCTGCTTTTGTCTTTGACTGTTTTGACTGCAATTAGTGTTTCTGACTGACGGCAGTGAAACAGTGTTTTGAATATCATGAATAGATATTTAATTTACAGAAAATATAACTGATTAGTTGAATGAACAAACAAATAAAACTCTTGCAGTTTATTCTTCAATGTGAGCGAGATTAAAAATATATCCTGAGTTCAATTAGACTAAAATCAAGTTATCAGATAAACATACTGGGAAAATCTTTATTGTGAGTGTAGCAGTATACATTTAGCTGGTGAAATAACTGGAATCCTTCTTGGCATGAGGTGTAATTATGGAGCTATAGATAGAAAGCTCACAGGATAAAGGGGACAAAAAGATGGAAGAGAAGATGAGGGGAGAGAGTGGAATTAGTGGCAGAGACAAAGAAATCTTTTGTGTTTGTTTCGTTTGTTTTGTGAAAAATAAAACGATTTCCTTTTGAAACGGTGCCATTCTTTGTTTGCCGCAGCGGAGGCTAAATGTGAGCGTGCAATGATTATAGTTATCTGGCAGCCGGTGTCTTATTTCTCTACACTGAAGCCAAAAATACACACAAAATATCATGATGAGGCTGATGTCTCACAACCTGAAATAATGCTTTAATAGTGGTTTATAGTCTGTTTTAAAAAGTGTAATCATGTTTATTTCCTTAAATTTTATTTAATTTGTTTTATTATGTAAAAATACGCCATAGAAATGAATCATTTCCATTAAAACAGTTGGAACAGTTGCAGTAATTATAAAAGTGAGCTAAAAACTAAACTAATGAAACTAGAAAGCGAGTTAAAGCTGTCTGCTGTAACATCACCTTAAGCTACATTTACTTATCTGTTTTCTCAAGCTGGTATCTGTAATTGAAAAATATCCATTTGGATGACCTGATCTTGCTAATTCAATTTGTTATTCCACATAACTAAATGAGGCAGCAGCTGAATCCAGTCATAATTATGAATAAAACCGATGGATGTATTAAGAGCTGATACGACGCTCAGCCCTGCAGCCCCAAAAACATTTCCTCCATAGAACTTCATTATATAAAAGAGACGCCTATAAAAACTGTTGAGAGGACGTCTTGAACTGCATATGAGGTCAATTATAAAAAAAAACTAAAAAGCAAAATGCTTAAAGGTATAATATGTAACTTGTAACTATGTTATATATGTTGTTGAGTTGTGTACTTACATTATTAAATGTTTCCAACAGTTTTCAAACTCAGAGAAATCTGTAATTTAATCAAAGTAACGGACCGTTTCATTTGGTCGCCTGTCAACGGTGTCATACCTCCTCTACCAAAGAGTAAACACGCACAAGATGCATACGGCGGCGCTGTGTTTGTCCGCTACAATGGCGTCTACCAAAGAGTAACTTACACACATACAAGATAATACATCGGCGTTGTGGTTGTTCCACACAAACTGTTATAAATGGACTTTTATTCAGTTTTAAGCCACATTTTCATGATAAATTTAGGTGGTTTTTAACTATATCTTTTAGCAGGAAGAAGGATTTTAGTCATTGGACGTCTGGATCTTAAGTTATCAGAGAAATAAACTGGACAAACGTTAGCAGCAGCTCGGCTAACAGCCCCTCCAGGAAGTCCGGTGATCAGGATTCTGATGACTGCAAAGCATTCTGGGTAAACATGTCCGACAAGAGCATTTAGTTATTCAGTCAATGAAACAAAATGTAGAGTTACAGATATACAATTATAACCATAGATATTGTCAATAATAATAATAGTAATAATAATAAAGTTTTTATATATCTATGGTTGTTGTTTTATTTATTTTTTAGTGTGTTTTTCCATTAATATCAAATATTTTCTCAGAGAAATTACTATTAATAATAATAGTAATGATGATGATGATAATAATAATAATGATAATAGTGATAATAATAATTGTTGTATTTATTGGGATGATGTACAATTTTAAACATAAATGTTAACATTTGTTGTACTGCACCAGCTTTAAAGCTCATTTTCATCTGCAGTCCCTTATAAATATAATATATAACAACACAATAACAAACAGTAGGAAGCAAAAAACACACAGGACACATAATACAGAATAAAAATTACAGCTGACTGTTCTGGTTTTATCAGTAATACTGAACTCTGCCCAAATGATCACAATCCACTCAAAACAATTATTATTCCCCTATTTAAATAAAAAAGTAGCTGAAAGACGCTGAGTGAGTCGGTTAAAATAAGATGTGCTGCTGCTCTGCCTCCCTCCTCTTCACATCCTCCTCTTCCTCCTCTTTTCTAGATGTACATCCTGATTCGTCTTCATCACTCTTTTCACCTTCTTTCACTATCCTCCTCTGTCCTCCTCAAGGTCGTCTCTGAACGAACAGCTTTGCTCCTTGATGCATATCTTTTTTATTTTTCCATCACTGTGTTTGCCTTCACCTCCACTTCTCTGCCTTTTGTCTCTCTTCCTCTCATCCTCCTGCTGTCGTCTTTCCTATAAAACAGTCTGTGATGGTGGAATGTTTTAATTCCAGCTAAATACTACATTTCCACGTTTCTCGTGCTGTGCTTCAGAAAAGCTTTTGTCTCCTGTTATTGGGAAGTCATGTCTAAAAACTAAGTGGCTTCCTAGCGAAACAGCGTGGAACAAAGCATCGTATTAGTGTCTTCTCGTCTGCCGCAGGCTAATAAGCAAACACACAGCTATCAACAGAGACTACAGGGCTGAAATAAGGTGGCATGTTGTCAAATACAGATGTTTCTCTTCCATTTAAAGAACATTTACTTAGAAAATCTCACCCTGCCCTCCCTCCCTCCCTCTGTTCCTTCAAATAGACTCATTGTTTCACTCCATTACAGATGCATCTCTGTGTCTTTTGAATCACCAGTAGATAAACAGGATGTGTTCTCCGTTATCAGACTGGGAGCCAATTTCACACATATTGCTGAAATACGCTGTGCAGATGTTTTGGGACCATCCGATGATGCTGCAGGCGAGCCCTCCAGTCGAGACGGGGCTAACATTTAGCTTTTTTTTTTTTTTTTTAATTAACCTGTTAGTGGTTTGCATCCTCCAGGTATTTTCATGATCACACAGGTGTTCACCATCTTCCCAGGATGAAAACAACTTTACCTGAGGTAGAAACTTTTTAATATTTCCAGTACAGCCCGTTCCGTGAAGAAGAGAACCGCAGGTTTGTAGTTCTGTTTCTGAAAAGCTTTAGTGGATTTAACATTTTCTCTGAATAAAAATCTTCCTCCGAATGCTTTGCTTCTTCTGCATTTCATGCATCCTGCGTCTTATTGTTTGATGTGGACTCCAAGAACACCGCAACGGCTTAGTAGGGGTGTAACCGAATACAAATACGTTATTCGGTTTCTTACGAATATTTGTTTCATACAAATATTTTAAAAAATTATTTGTTTTCGGGAAGAAAAAAAAAAAAAGTCAAATACCAGCATGCAGGTCGGTTACATCTCTATCTCAGTGTCTCTCCTCTGCTCCGCTGTGACGTCTATCAGCAGGTCACATCCACCTGCTACATGACGCACATTTCCTAATTTGGACATCACTCCCGGAGCTACTGACACTTTAATTTTCTAAAATTAAAAGCGTAATAAAAACAAAAACAAGTATTTTTAGGTCTCTTTCCACTGTTATGAATATAAATACAAATAATTTTGCTGCCTCAACAAATACAGATACAAATACTGGGCTCTCTGCACATCCCTACTGCTTACTGATGAGAACCGAACATAAAAGAATGAAGAACGTTGCACAACATTTTCTATGTGTGTCACAGCTGTAAACAGATGACGCAGCAACATTTAAAAAAAACACCACAGGAGACGAAGCAGCTGAACATTTTACACCATCAAATACACATTTTCACCTTCTTTTGCAGTGTGTTTACAGCTGCTGTTAGAGGACAGTTTCTCCTTGTTTGGATTAGTTTTGGCTAAAAGAACAAGAAGTAGACGGAGAGCGAACAGATAAATGAATGAATTAAAGACTCTGCAGCCATGCTACACCTGCACAGGTGATTTGAATCATTGTGGCTGATTAGACCTCTTCTCAGGACTGTGTGGGCTTGATTGCTCTCTCTTATGTGTTGCTTATAATCTCTATTAGTACACAGTTTGCTACCTACAGTATGGTTTTCATTGCCTTTTACTAATAAACAAGAGATTCATTTGCAGTTCGATAACATTTTTCTGCTTTAAGGAGGACCGCACATAGACCTGTTTGTTTCATCAATTTCACCACCTCAAGTCCAGCTCTTCATTCAGTCCATGTGGCTAAAGTGTGTTTAATTTGTGTCCATAATGCTTCACGCTTCAAAAGCAGTAGATCCAGATCGCCACCTCACTTACTGCAGTTCATTTTCTCACTGTCTTGAAGTCGTAGAGCAGATTGTTGCTGTTCCAGTGAATGTTTACATTTGATCAAATTCAATTCTAGTATTGAATCCACTTATCAAAGCTGAATCCTTTCTCATACTTTAACGAATCTTTATTGGATTTACCTTCCAACATTTACAAGTAAGGCTGCATTCACACCAAATCAGTTGCAGGGTCGAGCGGAGGTGTGCTGGGGGGGGTGTGGGTGTGTTTATTTGTGCTCTACAACGTAACCGCTATGAAACAAACAATGTTTTATTGATCTGATTCACCGGCTTTCTCGCTACCAGCGCTCCCTCTCTTCATTCACTCTCTAGCTCGCTCGACCACAGCTGCTCTCTCTCTCTCTCTCTCTCTTTTTCTCTCGTCTTTTTTAAAATGAGTCGGGAAGCCGACAGCAAAGTCTAACTTTACTAACGTCATCAAGCGAAGAGAAATGTCCTCCCTTCGTCCCAGTAACGTCTTTGTCTTCCCTCACGGCAGAGTTTACAACTCTTGTCAGTCTGATCTCCCGCTGTGATTGGTCACCGCAGCCTTCAGCCGCAGTGACGTCGGGTTGCGTTTCTCCAAAAGTTGACTCTGGCTCAACTTCCCAGCCGCAGTCTGGTGCGGCACTACCCCCTTTCAAATGAATGGGATGACTGGCGTTTTCGCTGCACCGCCTGATTGATTTGATGTGATGCAGCCTAACTAAAGGCTGAAATAACTACAAGTCAAAGACGTCTGTTCACCTTTAGTTGGCTGAGAAGGCAGAAACACTTTTGTCTTTGTCTGAATACAGACAGCTGCTGCAGAAAGCAATCTAAGCAGAGAATGCTCCGTTTTACCTTAATTTATCTACAGCTGATCTAATCTACTGCTGCTGATGTCGTCTGTCACTGAAGCAGATACAGAGACGCTCAGATCAACATGAGAAGCTGCTATAGAAATGTTTTGAGGAGAGATAAAGGATTTTTGTGGACTAGGAAATTGATCCAAAATGGAAGCAGTTATCTAAAACCATCCTAATATGTATACATATAAAATATCTACCTGTCTCATTTTATTCATAATATTAGTCTCAGTCTTTACAACCAATATACACACAAGCAAATTGAATGTTAGGAAGTTTTGACATGCATCATGGAGCACAGTGATACAGTAAAATGTTGAATCCCTGCAGCAGTGATTGAGATCACAACGCTCGCCCATATTGTCTGTACGCTTTGTCGTTTGTGTTTGAGGCTTAAGCAGCTCAGATTCAAGCTGCTATAAAAATCTGCCGGAAAAAAAAAAAATTACTTCAGGGAGCAATTGCCTATTGTTTGAGAGGATTTCCATAATCTAAAAGGCTAATTATGATGTTGTGGATTCATCTGTATCTGACTGCTCGATACGGCTGATGGAGGGCGAGAGCTGAGCTATCGATCTAGGATGGTGAAGGTTACCGGCATCAATCAGGTGTTGCTGCTGCTGCTCTCAGTTCTGGTGACAACTCGACCATTTAACTAAACCCCCCCCTCACCCCCCCTCCACCCCCCTCGCCTCCTGAGGAGACCACAGTCAGATGAAGTAAGGCTTATTCTTGTGACTCCATGTTCACTACAGATGCCGTGATTCCAACCCAAAACCAGTGTTCATTACCACTGACCCAAAAACTGGGCCCCCTCCTGAAGAACAAAGGCCCCCACCAAACCTGCTGCACCCAATCCTTGTGTGGACGCCCTCAATGCACGTCTCCACAGAGGAAGCGGAGCAGCAGATGTAATGGGGGGGGTTAGGGGTGTTTTAGTTAGGAATAAAAATCGGGTGGAGAGCAACAGCGTGGTAACCAAAGAAGACAACAACACTGGGTATTGAGTCCAGGATCGTTTATTGCCAGGAAACTACTAGGCTAAAAAATAATAGAACTATAAATACACCACTAAACCAATTAAATACTGAAATAAAATACTAAACTGCAAATTACTAAAATGTAGACTAAACTACATTAAAAAGCCTAAAACTTTAAAATAAAATACTAAAACTATAAAAGGCTAAACTAAGAAGGACTAAAACTAATAAAATGCTAAAGCTAAGAAATACTATAAACAATAAACTGGAGTTTTTACAGCAGGAATGTTTTGAACATCAACCTCAACTTCGGTCTGAGTTTACCTGCAGAGCCCCGTCTGACCTGCACCCACCTCTGAAGGAGGACGAAGCTCTGAGACTCTGGTTGAACGCTTTGAACCTGAAAAACTCACACGAAAGGACATTTGGGTGAGTTTTTCCTTCCACTTTGTGGACAAAAAGCCAACAACAGAGCATCCCTTTCATAGTGGCTCCATCTGCTCCCAGGGACAGCACATATTAATTAAATATATCCCCGTACGTTACTTCTGACCACTTTCTCAAGTCCGACCACCGCAGCGTAGAAAAAGTGTGTTCCCATGTTTTTGACCATGTTTTCCATGTCAGCTATTTTACAGCAACCTAACTGCTTTTCATTGTAAATAAATTTGCAAATTAGCTTAGTTGTTTATCGCCGTTTACCGTCAAACGGAAGTTGCATCACAATTGTGTTCAAACCAGAAGAGAAATAAAGGGCGGGGCTACATGAGGTGAATAGTTGATACTGTAACTCTGACTTTAGGTTGACTTTTGTTCAATTTTGTGTCTTAATTTTTGCCGTTTGAATTAATTTTGAGTATTGCAGTGTTCAGTCATCACTTTCATATAACTAACCAGCAGTCGAGACACATTTCAATGAGAAACTAATTAGTTTTATCATTTTAAATCAGTTTTCTATGAGAGTCATAAGAAGCCTACAGTGTGCATCTCTAATGTTATTACTGTGTTTGATTTTTTGCCACATGTGGTCCTATTAAAGGCCCGGGGCCACGGGTTCGCCACCAGATTGTCCCAACAGTTTCTGACAAGATGCTGAAAATAAGATTTTGAGAAAATTGAGAGAAATTTAGGTGTTTAGTAGGTTTTATGTTTTTTGCTGCACAATCACTTTAAACAGAGAGAAGAAGAAGGGTAATGAGAACAAAAACAATAAGTTCCATCATCTTCACTGCTTTGATTCCTAATAAGATTAAAATTGGCTTCATACTACCAAGATCTGCCCGGATCACGACACTGATCAGCCAACTGATTAATGTAGACATAACTTATGAGTTTCATCAAATCATTCCTGTTTATTATTTGTGTTCTGTTGGGTCTGCATCTCCTACCTGTGTGTGTGTGTGTGTGTGTGTGTGTGTGCGTGTGTGGTTAGCGTAGCTACGTAGGTGTGTGCACACATGCAGGTCAAAACTCTGTCCAGCTGATAGAGAGGTGTAGATGCTGCGTAAACTGAAACTCCCTGATAAACTTTATTTTTAAGCATTAATTGTGAAACTAACATGATCTACTGGTTGTGTCTTGTTCTGTGTCATCAGTTCCGTTCTGTGTAAATTCTGCCAATATTTGAGATCATTAACCAGTTTTTAATTAAATTACATTTGGAGTAATTGGGTGACTGTTAGAGTGCTGAGTTTGTTGCCAAGTTAGTTTAACAACTCCACTTATTTATGGTTCTTCTGGGTTAATTGTATAAGTTTTCTTCTTCCTGTTATGGAAGCCAAGCACACACACACACACACACACACGGCTGATATATATATATACACACACACACACACACACATATATATACATATATATATATATATATATATATTTACCAGGTATGGAGATCTGGTCTAGCTATATAAGCTGAGCCTTGCTGGTGTGGTTGCTATGGTAACACTACAGCATTAACAGTTACAATGTCAGCTTCTGATTTATCTGGTAGAGTTTGAGGCCTTCAGGGGAAGGAGGAGAAGACTTTGGGTGAGGCCTTTGGAGACAACACCAGAGATTTACTTCTGGTTGCCTGGAAACAGGAGACAACAGTGATTATGGAGCAACCGCACTTTGTAATGTTGTTGTGGCTGGATGGTCAATAATCCACCACTTGCAGGAACGAGCCCTGGTGGCTCTTAACAAGTGATTATACAGCTCCAGACCATCTACTCAGAGCTGTTATCTCAAAGACAGACTTCAGCCACAGGGCGGCTGTAGCTCAGGAGGTAGAGCAGGTCGTCCACTAACCGGAAGATCAGCAGTTCGGTTCCCTGCTCCTCCAGTCCACATGTTGAAGCATCCTTGGGTGAGATACTGAACACCAATGAATGGTTAGATTCCCTCTGATGTGCAGGCTTGCATGGTACCCTGCCATCAATGGGTGAATGTGACTCATAGACGGAAGACGAGAAAGGCATGAGAAAGTCCGTTTACCATTTAGAGATGAGACACACAAGATCAGGTTTAGTGGAGGAAGGTTCGAGGCCCGTCTGGAGTCCCCTCAATGGGTCATTAATCAACTACATCCTTATTCATTTGATATCGATGGGCTTTTAGTGGAGTTTGATAAAGTTTAGAGTTTGCAATGAGGGCTTCACTACCTTCACTACCTCCTCCTGCCACGTTTTTACCAACACCTGCTGAGTCCACATTATAACTTTATTTTCAAGACTTACTCCCAAGACAGCGTCAGATATGCAGCGGGATACATCCTCGCTCAGACTCCCCACATGCTCACATTCAGATGCTGTTCAAGCATCCTGTAAAGTGGTGAGATTATGTCATGTGGGTTGTCACACCCTAAAAGGTCCAGCTGGCCTCCTCTCCAGGGCCGGGACTTACTGGGGGCACATGACGGACCTCAAGGACAGACTGGTGTGTCAGCTGGGATGCTGGTCCCAGCAGCAGGTCCTGAGATTTGAAGATGAAATTCCAGCTTTCGTTGATCCTTCAGCCCACTTTGATCTGGTCTTCTATTAAAATTTTTTTTAAAAATAAATAGAAAAAAGACGTCCCCCCTGAGGACCGCAATGCTTGAACAGGTATTTCATTCTGTTAAGTTTAGTTTTCACTATTCTGTTTCAGTGATGTTTTCCTCTTGTGGCTTAAACTTAATTTCATTGAATAAGTTGTTTTCTTTTTAAATGAATACATTGGAGAAAGTTACAATCAAAGAACGGAGCACAACATGGTTTTCACTTGGTTTTGGTTGTGTTGTACCTGGAAGCCGTGTTGGACGACACTCGTGTGATGGTGAACTTGTGGAGGGAAACCGCCCTGCTGAAAGTAGGTGAAGTAGTTTGTCTCACCCACTTAAAAAGGAACAAAATCTGACTATGACTACAGATCTCTGTCCACCAACTACACCAAAACTCACGTAAGTGACACATGACGACCTTGAAGTCAAACTCAGTGTAGCAGCAGAAGTCCTCCAGCTGTCCTGTGTGGATCCTGTGTGTAAAACACGTTCAGGCTTATGATGCATGAGTCAGTAAAATGTTGATGGTAATGAGTTTGCTTTTAAAACATGTCTGTCCTCTTTTTTTGTAGGAGGACAGTGATGATGAGCAGCAGTGTTTGGCTGTTGAAGGAGTCCTGGAGGAGAGCGAGGACACAAACTGCTGATGGACACACTGAAGAGTGACCAGATGTTCACCACAGAGAAGCTTATGTTAGCTTTTTTTACCTCACAAAAATGCCAACAGAGGTCCAGGACAAGCTATGTGACCAGAAGATTACTGACTTTTATGTATTTTGTAAATTTTCTCAATATTTAGAAATCCTAACAAGAAGCAGTGTTTTGTTTTAATTTTACTTCACACTCTGGGACGTTCAGAGGCCGATTATCACCTGTAACCACCTGTTTATGTTTGCCTGAAATCAATAATAAGTATTTGTGTAAAATCTGAGGCTTTTTCATTAAAATGTTTCATTAAAGTTTTGGAGTCAGTATAAAGGTTGGAGGGAATGATGTGTTGAGCACATCTGGAAGACACCTGATGACCTGCTTCATGTGTAAGATGATGCTTCTATCTGCAAATCACACACACACACACACACACACACACACACACACACACACAGTTCTCTCAAACACTGACCTGGAAACTTCAACCTTTAACATGCTCATCTTGGATGTGTGTATTTTTCAAACACAAGTTTGTTTTTACTCCACAGTCTTGGTCTGTGGGGGCTGACGAGTGAACTTGTGGTTTCCATAAATACAACCACCAGAGTTGTAACCCTTCACATTTGAATCTGTAATAAAAGGTCTGTCTCTCAATGTAGCAATTTACCAAATGGGAGTAAATTTTGTTGCTGTAACCAATTCATAAAAAGCACAAACACACACTTTCCAGAGGAGACGTTCATCATGTGATTTATTGTACTCAGGTGTTTTTGAGGTTTAAACATAAATGAACGATTCTTCTGTCTCTGTGGGGACGTGAACACACAACTTTCCTACCGAGTTACATCAAGTGATCGGATGCTCAAAGCAGAGATGCACGTGAGTCTTGGGTAAACAGGAAGTAGTGAAATCAAACAACTATACGAGCCTTGCTGTCATCATGTTTACCAAGAAAAGCATCAGCTGCACTGCTGAAGAAATACTGACAGGTAGCCTGCAGGTGGGATTCAGTGCATCTCAGTATGTGATGTTTCTGTGTGTGTTGTTTGTTTGTTTGTGTTTGTGAGACAAAGGCAGTTTTGCTTTGTCAGTGACACCTGAAGGTTTGAGGTGACTAAACACAGAAGCGGCGGGATCTTATCAGGAGGACACACTCAGCCTTTTGCAGCCTCAATCAACAGACTGGCAGCAGCTGTATGTTGCCCTTAATGGCTCCTATGACTCATATGTCAAACATGTGACACAGCAAACAGTAAGGTCAGTCAAAGGTTTTGATGGTGGTGAAACCTTACAAACAGGATCAAAGTCAGCAGACTGAGGTATAAAGAGTGATGAGAAATGAGGAGCAACAGTCAAGCAGGGATTTTTTTTTTTTTTTACGAGTGACCATAAATTTAGAAAAAGTTCAAACACGTAGCAGCCTGATGGACAACAAACACCGTCTCACAGGTGCCTCCCAACCTACCAACATCTCTACCAACACCAGAAAACAGTGAAGGGCACACAGTTAATCCCACAATAGATTTAGAAAATATGTACAATTTAACCTTACTAATATTCACATTTACAAAATAACTATTGAAAAACAAAACAAAAGCATTCTTATAATATTAAAGGATGCTGGAGTCACATTGAATTATGGTACATGATAGACATATAAAACAATTATTATTATCATTATTATTATTATTATTATCATGAGGAGCACTGCCCTGAGCTGCTATCAAACCCAGAACCTTCTAATCTGATCATTACCACAGAGCCGGCAGAGGATCCCTGAAAAAAATTGCTTTTGAAGTGTTTGAAGGAAGAAAGAATCTGTAAGACTGAGAGCCTGCTGATTGTACTGCAACGCTCTCCCTATCAGAAACTAGAACTCCTATGGGAAATATATTTACATTTTGACAGAGAGGAAGCTTGTGGAAACATTTTGAGGTATGAAGTGTGTTTGGAAAGTTAAACTGTAGGTATAGGACCTCTGCTCTCCCCTCTGTCTGATCTCAACATGCTGGTGAGACCTGGAAACTGCTGTAAATCACTTTGGACTCAAATTGCTCTAAAAGTACAAAAGGTATCACACAGAAAATATAACTTTAAAACTTTTCAAAGTTTGAATGGGGTCTTTAGGATAATAGATGTCTGAACAGTTGAGTCTTGAGGTGACAAAAGGACTCTAGACTGCTACTATAAACTTCAGTACTTTAAAAAAAAATATATATAAAGGTCACTGAAACATGTTACAATAAAGAAAATTACAAGCATACATCTGCTGAATGAGCAGCAGTTTGACATCTGAAAGTATGCAGCAGTTAGAGAGAACCAAAAAAAACGTACGAAATGTGGATCAAGTAGCGAAATAATAAAGAGAAGAACAACAAAAACTGCTGGTTGTGAAAGTGTCTCCTGCTGTTCTTCTCATGTTGACTCCAGTTGTGGTATTCCAAGCGTTCAGTCAATGACGAGAAGTAGGTGTCTGTTATTCCGTTGTTATGTTTACACCTCGTTAGCTTAACTACATATTTACACGTGTCCAGCGTGACGAGCGATATTTCCGGTGTAGTTACGACGCTCATGCTGTAATTTCCTGGAGGAAGTATTAAGTTAGTTACGGTAATCCTTCATATGTTTAAGTTAAAGTAATATTGTTTGCACTGCTGTGACGAGTTAAATTAATAACACCTCCATTAAGGAAAATGTCCGTGGTGTGATGTCATTATCTAGTACTTTATTTGACCAAAGGGTGTCGCCATTATACTTTATGTGACTTGGTCAGTGATACATATGAGAAGTTTGTTTATTTCTCTGAGGAGTATTCTCATCTGTATGTAACTCAGCTATTATTCTGTTAAACGGGGACTGTGAAGCTTCAATATATATTTATGTTTAACTGAGTCTGGACCACAACACAGTTCAGAGAAGCAATTACGTCTCTTCATCCTCATTCCTGTATCCTGACCGATACACCATCCTGTTTACTGCCAAAACCCTAAACGAGCTAGCCCTGCCTAATTAGCTCACTAACAACAGGAGAGGGATGTTATTCAAGGGGGGATAGACTTCGACACAACATCAGACCTCTTGTAGACCACTAACCAGACATTCTTTAACGTCACGTTGGGGTGTTTTAACCCAAACCATGGGAAGGATTAACGTATCACCTGCAATTTTGAAACAATTTCAATTTGATCACATGATCTCACACAATGAATACCATTATGCATACATATTAACTGAGTTGACTTCGTTTGTGTATGTATTTATTCATTAATTGGTTTGTGTATTTATATTATGACAAATCAATTTTAACTGTTTTTTAAGCTCAATTATAGATATAACTTACCTTTTGTAATGTGTGTAGTTTTAACATTACTTGTATGTTTTAATCTTGTCATTGTTGATTTAAATGTTGAATTTATGAAATGGTTTATGTTTAAAGCTTCTGACTTTGGGATCCTGTTGCTCATCAGTTGTGTTTGTTGTTTTTCTTCCAGAACTACGGATTTGAGAAATACCATTCTCCTGTATCCTGTAAGGGAGGATGTAGTTATTCTATTTATTTATTCACATATATCATGATACCTTTCATTTAACCGTTTTTAAGTCCAGTTGTAGATAATTTATCTTTTTGACTTGTGTGTAATTTATCTCCTGTAGAGCAGGATGTCAGACAACAGTCACAGGCTTGAAACATAATTATAATTATGAGGGTTTAGTTGCATCATCTACGTTCTCTCCGATGGACCATTTTCAAGATTGAAGATTTAGTTTATTGTCATTTTCTTGTGTACTTGCATACGGAAAAAAACAAAATGCTGTTCCTCCTAGCCCGCACTAGTGCAACAACAGAAAGGATAAAGATATATATCTAAAAACTACATTAAAAAATGATATAAACATATAAATCCCAAGAAAAAAAAACAAAAAAAGAACAGTTAGCAGCACATTGCATTAAAGATATATTTAACTTTTCGCATTAAAATGACTAAAAACGACTAGACCTATGTTATATATTTTGTTAAGTTGTGTACTTACATTATTCCAAATGGCGCCAACAATTTTCAAACCCAGAGATTTTAAATTCGTAATTTTAATCAAGGTAACGGTCCATTTCATTTAGTCACCTGTCAATGGCGTCATAGCCCCTCTATCAAAGAGTATACGTGTGTCGGCGTTGTGATCTTCAACAAATGGCATCTACCGAAGAGTATACGCACACAAGATAATACATCAGCATTAGATCTCGACGGTTTTTACCTGTATCTTTTAACTGGATGAAGGATAGTTATTATTATTGTTATTGGATGTCTGGATCTGAAGTTATCAGAGAAACAAGCTGAGCAAACGTTAGCAGCAGCTCGGCTAACAGAGAGCCCCTCCTCAGCCTCAGAGAAACACTGATTTTTACGTGTAACTGCTTTATTCAGTGTTTTTATTGTCTGTTTGTATTGGAGAGGAGGAAACCTGTGTGCATAATTTGAAAAAAAAATACCTTGAACGTCTGGATCTGAAGTTATCAGAGAAACAAGCTGAGCAAACATTAGCGGCAGCTTGGCTCGCAGCCTCTCTGGACGCCTTGTGTCTGCCGAACAGTGGCAGAGAAACACTGATTTTTGAACATGAAACTGCTTTATTCAGTGTTTGTACCGGTTTTAATCACTGGGGCCTGTTTGTTTTGGAGAGGAGGAGACGTCTGCAGATAATCTCACTCCTGGTAAAAACCTCCTGAACGATGAACAATGAAGGAATCCAAACCTGGGAGAAGCTGACTGCAGTGATGAAGACACTTGATCCCAACACTACTTCACAAAGTCATCAAACTCTGTCTTTTATTAGTGTTTTGAATGAGAGACCCGTAGCGGCATAAAATTACATATTGTGTGTTTAATTTCTTAAAAGGAGATTTTAAAAACAGACACCAACCTCCAAACTGCAGAGTGTCACTTGCACACCGCTGCAGAGAAATCCAAAGCTTGATGCTAAGCTACGATCGGAGAAGGAGTTTTGTGAATGGTTGATTGTCTGCACATATATTGCAAAGTTAATTATAAAGCAAAAAGGTCAAACATTTGATGGTTCTAGATTCTAAAATTGGATAATTTGCTGCTTTTCCTTTTTAATACTGGAAGATATATTGATTATCTTTGAGTTTCAGACTGGACGGACAAAACAAACAATACCTTGATGTCAGCTTATGCTTTAGAAAATTGTGACTTTTCACTGTTTTCTGATGTTAAACAGACCAAACAATTATAAATAACAAACAGATGAAAATAATTGTTAGTTGCAGCTTTTCATTTAACTGCAACTGTTTTTTAAAAAAACGCAGCAACTGTGAAGTAATACATTGAATTAAATCAAGTTGCATGAAAAAGTGTCACATTTTGCCAACAGATTGGAGCCCAATCAGGAACCAGTTTATATCCCACAGCAGCTGCTCAATGAAAAGCAGAGCGACACTCCCATTGAGCTTTATTGTTTCCACCTCACTACCTCCAGCTCTGGAATCAGTTCACATGTCTTCAGAAGGGGAAGGAGTTGCGGGAGAATACCGAACTCCTCCTGAGCCCCAGAATGAAACGGTGATTACGGTTGGAAGTTGAAGCACACAGGCATGAAGAGCAAACTGCTCCCTCGGAAACCTTTTTCTCAGCCAACAGACGCTCCTCACCGATCGCCCTCGCCCAGGTAGACGCTTCACTCCCTTAATGTGTTTGTTACACTTCATACCACGGCTCATTATGGGTCAGAGTTTGTTGATTCGTTAGTTTGCATGTTCAGTCACGTGTGACAGATTGCACCAGATGACACACACTGAATGCAAACAGATTGGTTTAAGTGTGTGTAGCAGGTTAAAGTGTGTTTGCATGCTGCTGTGTTTTCCTCAGGCAGATGGCTAAGGGGGGGGGTGTCGATGCAACGTGTGTGCTTATTGCGTGTACGCTGTGTGTGCTTTGGGATCATCGGTGGGGAGGTTTTGCAGGGAGGTTCTGCCTGTTTGATTATTGAGTGACAGGGAGCTCGGGAGAGATGTGCCTTGCTAGTTCAGCTGGCGCCTCAGGGCTTCAAGGTCGACAGGATTAGCATCTTAAAAACCTCCGCTCCTCAGATCTGTAGAGAGGAGAGAGAGAGAGTCGGTGGAGCGGCAGCAACCTGGCTGATTCATAAATTTGGATCTTCCTGCTCCACCTCGTCTCTTTTGAAATCTGCGGTGTAGATAGGAAGCGGAAGTTTACCTGTCTCATTACACCACATCACACATCAGACGCTTGAAGGCTCAGACTAACAGGAAGTGTCTGGTTACACACGGCGCTCTGTGCTACAGATCTGATCAACAGATATTTTTTATTTTGTCACAGATTGCTCAGAAATGTTCAGAAACATTCCTGCATTAGCAACTCCAGTTACAGTGAATTTAAACCCTCCTTAACCTTTTGAACCCTCAACTTCATGTATACATATAACTCTGCATATGACATATGACTCTGCTAGAAGCCTGTAAATAAAGAGACTGAAACTGGAACTGCTTGTATGTCTAAAGAGGTAAAAACTCCAGCAACACTTGTAGTATATAGAACAACTTTATTGCTATATACTACAAGTGAGTTTTGACCTCTTTAGACTTCTTTCTCTTCTACATTTATCTTGGAAGTAGGTGAAGTTGTGCCAGAAACCTCTACTCTGCATCTTTCTGCTTGCAGGTTTTCAACACCAGGAAAATATTTACTGCATATGGATGTATAGAGGAATATAAGATCCATGATGATAAGATATTCTGAGCCTCGGTGCTGTCAAAAGAATTGAATATATTAATGGATTTGTTATTTTTTGTCTTTCATCAGGGATAATTTATTGCTAAATTTGGAAGTGCAGTTCCTGTAATGCTGTAGGGGATAAAGACAGGAAGTCATGTTTCCATGGAGTCGGTGTGGCTCACCTGTTTCTTCTGTTTGTTTACATTCTGGCAGATTGTCACCGTGAGAAGTCCTGCTGATTGAACTATTAGCTCCTGTTTGCACTGTGACAACTATCACTGAGACACTGAAGAAAAAAATGTTTATGGTCATTTGGTGGCTTTGAGGCTTTTAGTCGTCTCGACATCAGTTAAATCTTTGTATCCAGTCTGTTTGGCTGTCTGTGTTGTGAGCACACAGCAGTGATGTGGCTGAATGCTGCAGCGTAGAAGGACTGAAGCTCATCAGGTCCACATTTTAATGTTTGCAATACTTTGGTTTGTGACCAAATACCTGCGAAAAATCCTCAGCTGTAGTTTGAGTTTAATGCTGATTAGCAGTTGTTAGCATGCTTAAGAAAACAAGAGGATAGTTCACACACTCAGCCCAGGTGTCCTGACTTAACTGATGGTTTTTATTATGAGTCTGGATAATGACTCAAATAAGTAAATATATATAAATATATCTGCATGGGACTGTATTGTGTCTGTTTGCCACTTAAAGGTATGATGTGTAAGATTCTGCCAGAATTTTAGTTTAAAACATTCCAAAATTAACTAAAATTATCAACAGGATGTGAAGAAATAACAGTAGAGACCATTATGTATTGTGTTGCAGAGATATCTACTGGAGTTAGCATGCTAACCCGCTAGCTCCGGCCCGTCCTGTCTCGTAATACCACTTTGTACCACAGGGGGCGATAGTGAGTCACTGTAGCGTCCAGTTTGCCCAGTAACGATTAAGCCAGGCTGAAAGGACTTTAAGACTGTTAATACATCAGAAAGTAACCATGTAGAATCTCAACATGTGGTCAGTTTATCCAATTAACGCCTATTTGGAAAGTTGCAGCGACGACATCAGCTGTTCATATCAGCCGATCCAACGAACTGTTGCAACAGCTAAACTGGACGGATATGGAAATATATCAATAAATTAGGTCTCAACTGGTTTACTGCGTTGTAAAACGGCAGCGATTAATGAAAAATGATGCTGTGTGGCAGGAAAAAAAGTGCTGTTTTGCCATCAGTGAGTATAAAATAAATGTTTAGTTGTAACTGATCTCTGTGGTGCAACACGCTTTCTGATCTGTGCAGCTGGTTTGTCATTTACTGCTGTCTCTAATGTCTCTGTAGCATTTTCATATTTTGACAACAGCATATTAAATGTATGTATGTAAACAGTGAGTCTAAAGAAAATATGACTCTTTATTGAAGATCTGAGAGCAGGAAAACACATTTTGCATATCAGCTCGTCTTGTTGTGGGTTCAGTCTGAAACAACTTTATTGTAAAGATATTATATTAAATATGCTGCACCATTTACATACCCTGTTGTTTAAATCAAACACGTCAACAGTTCATTAAGCCTTGTTTCAGGCTGAACCCCGGGAGGCTGCCACGTCTGAATAAAGAAAACGTTCTTTCTCAGGTAATTTAAGCCACATTGTTGTGGTGTTTTTACTTTATTATTATTCTTAAATCAATCAGAATGGTTAAAGGGATTCAACAGAATACAGTAGTAAAAAAGTAGCAAATTAAGCAACTGCCTGTGGTTGAATCTATTGATTATGAAATATCTTGCTGAGGCGGCTGAAACATTCAGTAGCTGCTAATGATTCACGCTGAGAATCAACACGATCTATAAACTGCATGGAAATATAAGTAATAACAAGCAAACAGGCTACGAGGCAAAGTAAACATCTCATAATGCAGAACGCTGGTTTATCTGGAGATATTTTATACACAAGAACAATTTAACTGCTTTAAATCATCATGCATTAAAAACAGCACAGAGGAAATACAGTATAATAATAAAATAATGAGGAAAATGTAATTTAAATGTCAATAAAGACAGATAGATACCGAGCAGTCTAAACAGAGTTAAATACAACGAAAAACAGACAGAAAAGAGACTTTTCTTTCTATTCTACATTATTAAAGATCATTAAAAACACTGAGTAGAATTGAACTATTTCTAAAGACATCCAATCTCAAATATTTAAGAGGACATGTGCAACTTCTGTGAATTCCTTTAAAGGAACATTTTACATTTTGCTTTTAAGGAGACTGTTTACATCTTTGTGCCTAATTTATTCAATCTCACTGATTTTTTTTTTCCTTTTCACTCAGTTTTATTGAATTTTATTGCTTGTTTTGCAGCGTTTGATTTGTTAAGTGCCTCAAATGTTTTATGGAATTTATGTTGAGCTGCATTTCATGTTTGAAAGGCGCTATACAAATAAAGTTTATTATTATTTAAATAACAGATTTTTCTCTCTTTAGTGTGCTGAGTGCATCATTTGCATGTTAACACAGCGTTTCACAGCATTTCATCAGAACAGGTCGGTTTCATTAATGCAGCTCCTTGCTCTCTTTACTGCACTGCGACCCCGCCGTAACACATACGTGTCCTCTCCTCCCGAGGCCGAACTCATCTCACATACATGTATTTCCATTCCATTATCGTAATTAATGAGACAATGAATGCTTATCGTGTCTGTCATGCAGGCCATTAGCGGCTCAGCCCCTCCGGCTTCTTATCATCATGTTGCTTCACAGAGGAGAGAGAGAGAGAGAGGGAAGGCAGCGTGGAAATGATAAAAGCCAACTGTACATCAGAATAGAGGGTAATATTAGAACAATTAAACTGTCAGGACGACATGATCGTTCTGTGGTCGCTGCTCAATTATGTAACTTAGACCAAGATCGGAATAAAGCTTTTAAATCCAAACAGCACAGTTTTAAGGAGCAAATTGAGGGCAAGAATGAAGTAATCTGAGGGCACAAATAACTGAGTCAAGGGGAACCAATCAAGTGATTTAATGGCACAGATGACCAAATTGAGTTCAGGAATGACTCATTTTTTACCTCAAATTTCAAATAATTCCCAATAAAGGTATAATATGTAATTATTCTGCATTAAAATGTCTAAAAACAACTAGATCTATGTTATATATGTTGTTGAGTTGTGTACTTACATTATTAAATGTTTCCAAACCCAGAGAAATCTTGGGTCTTTCATTTAGTCGCCTGTCAATGGCGTCATACCTCCTCTACCAAAGAGTAAACACACACAAGATGCATACGGCGGCGCTGTGTTTGTCCGCTACAATGGCGTCTACCAAAGAGTAACTTACACACATACAAGATAATACATCGGCATTGTGGTTGTTCCACACAAACTGTTATAAATTGACTTTTATTCAGTTTTAAGCCACATTTTCATGATAAATTTAGGTGGTTTTTAACTATATCTTTTAGCTGGAAGAAGGATTTTAGTCATTGGACGTCTGGATCTGAAGTTATCCGAGAAATAAACTGGGCAAACGTTAGCAGCAGCTCGGCTAACAGCCCCTCCAGGAAGTCCGGTGGTCACCAAACATCGTCGGAGAAATATTGATTTTTTAGGTGAAACAGTTTTAATCAGTGTTTTTACCTGTAATCACCGGGTCCGTTTGTTCTGGAGAGGAGGAGACCTCTGCGGGTAAAAACATCCCGAACGATTCACACTGGAGTAATCCTATCCCGGTGAAGCTGGTTATTTAACAACGAAGACAACAACTCCCATGATCCCTTGCTACTTCACACCGTCATCACACTCCGTCTTTTGTTGTTGTTTTGATTGAGACCCCATAGCAACTGAAATTACATATTGTACGTTTAATTTAAGTTGCAAATGTGACAGTTGCTTATTTCCACATCCAGCAGTTAAGGAGCAACATTATCATTCATGTGGAGTCGTGTTTCTGTCCACCTGGTGAATGTGAGTCCAATATTCACTCTCTTTTAGCTCTGTTTTTACTCTCTACCAACTCCTGAGGGAAATATCTGGCTCTTTAGCTGCTAAATGCTCCACTATGTTCACCAGCTAGTCTACAGCTAACTGTGTCTGTTTGCTGCTGAGCAGGTAGTGTACAGTGGCTTTTTACAGCTTTTTCTCTGAAGACGACGCTGTGAGACACTGAGAGTGAACCAGAACAGTAAAGTTGCAGCCAGACAGATAAACAACGAGCTGAAACTCACTATAAAGCTCCGTAAAGCTGCAGAGTCACTGATAATTCTCTGTAGGTTCATTACTATGAGCCAATAACACATTACACACTGAGACATCAGACTGGAGATACAAAAACACTGATTATAAGCACTTTATTATAAGAAAACATGCTCTTCTGTTCAGCTTCATTTATTCATCCCACTTCCTCCATCACTCCATAGCAACCACTGCAGACAGGTTAACAAGGCCTGAACACACAAACACCGCAAAGAACAGTTACATCAGACCGTCTGCAGTGTGAAAACACAAACAGCTCTGACCGCTGAGCCCGCAAACAAACATCACTGTGTAATTTGCATCTTAATCATATTTATTTCTGTATTTGTTCTGCTTATGCTGGACAGAGTGTCCCCCCCACACCACTTTTTGGTTTTTCAATTTGAAATGTCTGCTGTCCCTGAAAGCGTTGATTGGAGATAATAAAAAGGTGTGTGATTCAACAGATATTTATCTCCGCAAGGTAATTTCCCTTTCAGTGTCAAAGAAGTGACATTTTTCAAAAAAGCTCTTTTCATTGCAGCTGGGATGTTACTTTGTCTGGAGTGGTTATGGCCAGACAGGAAGCATGTGTCTGAAATTATCCCATCATGTCCTGTTAGACAGACAGTCCATTAAACAAAAACAACAATCTGTGCTCTGTGCTGCAGACTGGCAGCAGATTTAAACATTTGCTTTTGTTTGCAGCATGGGCACACAGTACCAAGCATATTCATGTAGACAGCAGACTGTGTCTATATAAAGGTAACATTGTTTGAAATCAAAGCTTTTTTAAAAAAAAACACCTGTTGTATACATAGGCTGTATAAAATATGGACGTCACCGTGACGTCACCCATTGGTTTGCGAACTGCCGTTTTCAAGTCTCTAGTGTAGCGATTTGACCGTCGCCATCTTGGATTTGGCCGTCGCCATGTTTGATTTTTGGAGCCAGAAGTGACCATATTTAGACGAGAGGGTGGAGCTGACCATAGCGCTAGCTGCTAGCTTCGTTAGCATGGTGCATTTACAATCTATGGTTAACAGTGATAATGCTAGTGCTAATTTTCGCTAGCCAAAAACAGGCCTAAAACCGTTAAAACAAAATGTACTCATCGGAAAAACTGATCATCTGACTCATTGACGGGTGTTTTATTACAACTAAATGCTGAACAAGACTGTTTTAGGCGACCACAATGTTACAGTTAACTTTAGTGAACTGAAAACACGCTGTGAAATAACAGCAGCTACGCCTATACGCAGTAGTTACATTACGTAAGCAAAGTTGTCACCATGGTAGCAACTTGTCAATCACATCGTAGCCATGCCCTAAAGCATACGCTGCTTTATCATCTATTTTACTCTAAATGGAGCCATAAATTACAAAATGAACATGATGCTGTATTGAAGAAGACTTGAAACTAATGATTGAGACCATAAACTCATTAGGAAACAGTGTACTGAGGTAATAAATCAAGAGAGAAGTAGGGTCATTTTCTCATAGACTTCCATACAATCGGTATGCCCCCCACAGCATAACAGAGCCCCCAGACCGCCTCACTGTAGGGGTCAAGCATTCAGACCTGGGCCAGTTTTTCCTTTAATATTTCACTCATCTGTTTCTTCATATGACAGATTATTTGACCATGAGAATTAGGTTGAGCAACAGACATCTCAGATAAAAATGAACTCTTGTATACTTAAAACATCCCAGTGTTAGTTAAGTCATGGGCTGTCAGGCTTGTGAAGCACCAACCACCTACTTAATTATGCTCAAACGATTGGAGCATACTTGCCTGATATTTTACTTGCCATGGGTGCCATTAATTCTGGAGCAGTGAATAGAAAATGTATTTTGGATATCTTAATCTTGAGGATGCTTGGTAACCACAAACCACTGGGTGTAAAACGTGTAAAAGCTGAACTGAGTGGAAACATTTTCCTATCAAAGAAATGTCTTTGTAACACAGTTTACTCAGATACTGATGATAGTCTTTTAAGTCTTCAGCTTACTGCCTGGCTGGCATTACTAATATGGAACCGACTTGTCATTAAACAGACTGCAGTTTAATTATGTAACATCTTGTCTACAAGAGACTGCATACAGTGAAATTAATCAGGTTGTGTAAATGTCTGAATATAGGTACAACTCTGACACAATACTGAAAGGCTGTAAACTCATCATGTCCTCATCTGATCAGGTACTTGGTCAACAATGGGACCTTCAGGTGTGCTCGGACCTTTGAGTTGTTTAAAACAAACAGGAAGTTTGGAATTCACTACTTAAAGTGAGAAGTATAATCATAATGTATTGAGAGAGTGAGCTGAAATTGGGTCTTTTTAATGCTCTGCACGTTGTACAATCATTACTGTGTTTCGCATGAGGTGAGACTAACAACACATTCCTATTTTCTCTCTGAGCACTTTGATCTGCCAACAAAATCAAGTTTAGCTCACCGCTCCAATATGTTTGGATATCTTGGGTCGTACTCAATAACACCTTTCCTACGCACAGCTGATCAGGTTTGGATTTCTGCCCAACAGTGTGTAGGTCTCATTCTGCATCATTCAGTCATAGAGGCTGTTAAGTATTTTATTCATTAAATAAATAAACAAAGCTCATTAACCTTACATGACCTCCTCCTTCACCGACGGGGATTACACCTCTAGGATGGAATTACTGGACCCACAAGTCAAATGTTGGACTTCCCTCTGGAATATTAAACAAACAAAAATGAGTTTACTGGCCTCAAGGTGATTTAATCTAAGTCATCGGTTCTTAAAGTGGGGTCCGGGGACCCCTAGGGGTCCCTGAGGGGGTTCTAGGGCGTCCCCATAAAAATGGGGAGTAGTTTAATTTTTACTAATATTTTATTCATTAGAAGTTAGCACAATGTATAAGAATGACTATTCTCTCCACGTACAGTACAGACAGTTATGGAATTCTCTACTAAATCATATCTAACAACTGTCTCCTCAGATCCACAGGACAAAACTCTTATCAAATGGGTCCACAGCTTGTTACATATCAATTTAGGTGTCCTTGACATGAAAAGATTTGAGAACCAACTGTTTGAGTACCAACGGTTCGACTGTCAACTGAAGGACTGATTAAGAATAAACATTGTACTATAATTGTAATATTCACTAAACAGCATCCAATTCTATATCATAAATATGAAAAGTAACCATATCAGTTTAAATTGCCAAAATCAAAATGTATCCAGAGTGCTTATTCTGTTGTGTATAGCTTTCATTAAATGTACAAAATGATCCTTTTCCCTTAGAAAGTGTCCAAATATCCAGATCATAAGGGGTGAAGTGTCGCCGTTAGCATGACTAACGTTACAGTAAACTAACATTAGCTATGCAGTCGCGTTAACCCAGGTTGTAGCTGTTGGTTAGCCATGAACAATGTTTGTGGCTTGCTAGCTAGCTGGCTAACATAAGTATAATAACATAAGTATAGCTAATGCTAACGGCAGATTAGTGCTGATTAAAATACATTTCTAGCCAAAAGAAAGACATGATACATGACTTGCTAACAAACATTATATTTACCTTGTGTTTAGAGTGCATAAAACGTTTTCAGTCCCATTTAGAACATGGACTAGTGCTACACTTCAGCCGAAATGAGTATTACAACAACAAACACTTAAAAAATCAAGTTAACATTTTTTCTCCTGCCAAAACTTATTTTTTCCACCTGTTTCACAGATTTAAAAAAAAATGAAGGGACTCAGAAAGATTATCCTGGCACACCCTTTTTCCACCTGTTCTTGAGTCATAAACATAAACACAGAAGAGTTTTGTCTCCGGCAGGTTTAATGTGATGCGGCTGTTTGCTGCGGACGCGGCAGGCGACACTCGGACTGAAGTTGGATGAAAGTCACAAAAGTGAAACTTGACCGCTGTGGGACATGATTACCTAAATAAAACATAATGTTATGTTTATAGCACACTTAATGGATGTTTTATAGTATCAATTAAATACCAAAAAAATAATGTAGTATTTAACTGATACCACAGTTTATTTCAAATATATCATACTGTTGTTTTATCATTTTTATTTATTTATTTATTTATTGTTATTATCATTAGTCTTACACTAGAGGTATTTTATTCTGTTTTTTTCATTTTGTTTTAATTGTCAGATTTTACTGCTTAATTGTAGTTTTTAAATGCAAATATAAATAAGTTTAACTACTACTACTAACTACAGTAGCTGCACATCTGTGACGGCTGTACTGTAGGTGTGACTCTACACCTGGAAAAGATTCTGCTTTTTCATTTTCACTGCTTCCTCTTACAGACTCTTTGAACCCGACATTAAATCTGAAATACATTTCAGACAGGAAAAAGTTACATACTGTAAGTTACAGATGCAGAAGGAGCATTTTAACAAGTCCACTTTCTTCTTCTTCTTCCTTTTCCTCACTATTTCCCCTTTCATGAGCCTACTGGAAAGATAAGAGGGATCCAGAGCCAGCAGGGGTCTCGGCTGGACTTTTATCCCAGGTTAGAAATGTTTCGTTTCAGAGGCCAGGTTTTAAATGAGCTGCGGTTTCTCTTTGACTGTTTGGCTTTGTTTTATAGCAGCGGGAGAGAACTGAGAGAGCGAGAAGGGTAAAAACATTACTGAAACATTTGCTGCGGTAAACTAACAAAGCTGACGGTGAAGGTTTAAGCAGCAGTTTGCCCTCTTAAATATATGACTTTTATATGCATATATATATATATATAATCTTGTTGGCACTTTAAAGGCATACTATGCAGGATTTTCCTAAAAAAGAAAACAATGTAGAGACTCATACAAAAGTAATCCCTCTCAATCATCACTTCTGACCCACTAGAAGCTTTGGGCAGTGTTGCTGTGTGGGGGTGTGAGTGTGTTTATTTGTGCTTTAGAACGTCATTTAACCACCGTGAAACAATCAGAAAATAACGTTTTATTCGTCTGATTCACGGCTTTGTCCTCGCTAGCGCCGCTCGCTCTCTTCCTTCACTCTCTAGCTCGCTTGACCACCACTGCTCTCTCTCTCTCTCTCTTGTCATTGCGCCGGGGAGGAGGGGCCAATTTATTATTGTAGCCATGACGACAAAGGTGGCCTAACTTTAAGGAAGTAGTAGCTTAAACCCACATCACATGTTTCTCTAACCTTAACAAAGTGATCAATTTTACCCAAATCAAGACATCATAAAACATCATTATTGTTTAACAGTGATGTGTGACAGTTTTGTGAAGTACAGACGGATGATGTCGTCCTGATGATTACTGATTGCGGCACCAGATTAGTAAACGTTTGTATGTGTCGTTCTGGAGTCACATGATAAAACCACGTATCTGGTTGTTTAAAGCTGTAGTTCAGGACCTTTGTCTCCCTCTTCTGGCAGCGAGTGTAATTACAAAAACACTGTCGACAACTGCTTACATCACAGGCTCCACCAAAGTCGACTCAGTTGCCCCTATTGCAGCTGTAAAATGGTAGATAAATTCTTTTGAGCATCACACAACCTCCCAAGAATGACTCGTTTCACTGTAAGAAGAGATTTATCAGCATTGTGTGAACTCGTTTGGTTTGAATGTAACAGACGTTCATTTATATGTAAAAGTTCTGCACTGCAGGTTTAAATTGGAGGACTTGTTGGGTTCAGTGTGAGCTCCATGTCGTGGCCTCTCAGTCGATCCGTTCGTTGTGAACATAAGAAAGGAAAACATGTAAGATTAATAAAAATGCATCATCTGCATAGATTTGATTAACAAAAGGATGCAGACAGTTCTTCCACCTGTTCTTCCTCCTCCAGGTGAGTCTTTAACACAAACTGTGATAAACAATATTCTGCACATTTAAATATCCTCTTGTTGCTTCACACTGAGCAAACGCACTTAATATTAGATTTGAATAATAACCAACCTGTGTTTGAAGTGAGATAGTTCCTCAGTATTAAGCTAATGAATTTGATTGCCTTTAATACTTCTTCATCTGCTCCTCTCCATCACCGCCTCCCTCTCTTTAATTATCTCCGCTCTACTTCAAACAACAAACTGTTCAATTCAAACCTTCAGTCAAAAGCGTCTGATTTACTTCTCCAGAGTGTCTCCAGGAGAGCAAACAATACGCAAACGCAGACTTTTAATCTACGTCCTTCATCTTGAAAGCTTATAGAACGATATAAAAGCTTGAATAAATTAAGATTCCTGTGTACAGTGTGAATACCTTTAATTAAGGTTTGCTTTCAATGGCTGAGCTCAGCTGGGATCCAGAGCCAAGATGGTGAAAATACACAAAGTTTCAAGTTTCAGGTAGTTATTCAGCTAATAAGTAAATAACAATAATGTCAAAACTTAACTATTCTTGGAATGTCAGTTTCTAACTTTTTTAACCTTTCAGTTTGAATAAAATATTTATGAGGATGTTTCCTCCCGTCTGTCAGCAGGAGACTAATGAATAAAACCGTTACTACTTCATGAAATATGATTGACAGATCGGCTGCAGCGCAACAGATTACAGATTTCTGTTGCTGATCTGAATCTCACATTTCAATATTTCAGCTGCAACTCTGAAACCAAAACACAAAATGATTCCATGTTAATAAAGTGCTCTGTTGCTCTCTTACATTAAACAAATACAGGAGGAAAAGATACGTTCAGTCTTTTTAAACGAAACCTGCTGGTAATTTACTTGGTTTGATATTAAAGTGCATCATTTCTTCTTTTGCAGGTTGAATCTGGATTTTAGAGGCTTGTTGTTGCTGTTCAGCTTTCTGCCTCTTTCTCATCACTTTGTACTTCCTGGTTCACGTCAGAACGGCCGCCAGTGAAACTCCAAAATCCTACGCTATGTCATTTAGCTCGAACATACATTAGCTGTTTTTCATCCTGCTTTGCTCCTGCAGAGGATCGTGACTGATGTCCACCATCATCAAGGACGTTCAAACCTCCTTCCTCACATCTCTTCTCTCTCTTCCCGCTGGGTGGATCAATAACTTCTTCTTCTGCAGTGGTTTAACGGCACCAGCTGTTTATATTCTGATATTCACAGAACAGTGGATGGAAATGAGCGTTAATTAGCATTTTCTTTCCATTCAAATTTGTGCTACGTTGGAAACTTTGCTAATGTTGAATCATTAAAGATTAGTTTGTGTCTGTGCTGAACAGCTCTACAGTTATATTCCATTAAAACGTCACGCAGAAGGTTTCAAAATTGGCTGAAACAACTTTTTTGTATTGTTTTGTTTCACTTGAGTGTCATTTTTTAAAATTTAGAACAGCACATTTTGCCAAAAGGCTGTAAATTAACAAGTCTGCAATCCAAAGATAATCAATTTAGTTTGTGTATCAGTAGGTTGGAGGATTCCTTCGTGTTTTTTCATGTTTTATTGGCACAGAAGAATTTTACAGTTGTTTCACCGTTTATACTCCAACTTCCTTCCAAGAACTCCCCAATTTCATGACTCACTAAAAGTCATAACTGACGCTCAATGAATCAGAGTTAATACACGTTATATCAGCGATGGGATTCTGCTACATCACACTGTCCGAGCCTTCATCTCTCCTCCTCCTCCTCCTCCTCCTCCTCACTCGTCGTCGGGGCAACGAGAGGCCGCTCCTGTTCGTCTCATCGCCGGCTCCGATCTGACGCCGACGGCTGCCAGAGGAGGAGATTAATGAAACGACGTTCTCCTTCACAGCGATAAAAAAAAAAACCCAGCCGTCGTGCCCCTCAGCTCCTCTCGGAGGCCGTATCCAAATGGATCTGTCGCAGTTTTGTGGAGATTAGATTAAATTTGGTGGTAATGTGATGCCATTCTGTGAAGAGAGATAAAGTACCATCTGCTCTTCTCTCCTATTTTGTGTACTCTTTTCCCCTCTGCAGCCTCTCGTCACCTTCACGCCCCCGCAAACACTTCCTCCTCCTCCTCCTCTTCTATTTTCTCTTCTTCTTCAGTCCCTCCCTTGGATTTTCTCACTCACAGTTCTTCTCTTATTTTAGCTCTTAATTAAATTTAAATGTGTCCTTCTCTTTCAGAGCTGCACTACAAATCTGCATAACTTTCTGTTGCTGGATGTTTTTTTCTCTCCGTCTTCCAGGGACGGAGCTGCTCCGCTGTGCAGAACGCTGGTGGGCGGTGTCGGATCAGCTCTCTGTTTATTTGCCTTTTTTATGGATTCATTCTCTAACCGTGAGGAGAAAAAAAAAAAAAGCTGCTTGCTTGCTGAGGGAAAGTCAACAGTTCAACTTCCCTGAGAGACATCTTTGTTCCTTAATTAATTCCTGCAGCACTTTAACAAAGTAAAACACCAGAGCAGAAATGTTTTAATGGAGGGTAAACATGAAGCAGCGGCAGGACATCACGCTCAGAGAGGCTAAAAGTCAGCAACACACACCATGTGCAGCTGCTTTATAACAATTAATTAAAGAAATAAATACTTTGATGAAGCCATTTACATGAACACATTGATCTGATGCTTTTTCAGTCTTAATTCCATTAAATCTCATGTTCCACTATGTTTATATCTCAGTTCGTGTACAGAAGCTGCAGATTAATGAATATTTGCATCCTGCTGCCTTCAGGTGCTGCAGAGATGTGATGACCTGAAGCTTTTCATACAGTATAAAGCAGCTGATAACCTGCTTTAACCGCATTAAACTTTATATTATTTATGCCGATTTAAAAGGCATCTATTGTCTATTGGCTGGGGAGCGTTTGATTAAATATACTTTATTTATATTTTAAGTATTATTCAGTTATTTCTGTGCATTTCTTGCTGAAAGAATTTAATTTGCTCTTCCCTCCCACCTGTTTGTTCCCTCCTCTCACCTGTGTGTTCCCTCCTCTCACCTGTTTGTTCCCTCCTCTCACCTGTTTGTTCCCTCCTCCCACCTGTGCAGCGTGTTCTTGCTGCTGCGTTTGGAACCAAAATACACAGACAGGAAAAACTAATTCAGGAAACGGTCGGAGTGCTGCTTGCGTTGGTCGTTATAATCAGTAACTAACCTGTAACCTGTAACCTGTTAGCTACTGCATCCAAATAACAATCAGCAAGCCAAGTATATTATAACATAATGTTTCCATGATCACCTTCTTATTAGCACCGGGGTTTTTATTATTTTTATTATTATTGGGTTTTTATTGAGTGTGACGTTCATCCATGTGGGTGAAAAGACCAAAAAATGCAGCATCACGTGTTGTTAGGACAAGCTCTGTGTGTTTGTGATGTTAAACCCTCCAGATTTTATGATACTAGATATCAGTGTACTTAGTTGCTTTTGAGGTACTTGTACTTTACTAGAGTATTTCCATTTTACTTGATACATCTTCCTCACTACATAAGAAATATTTTACTTTTTACTCCATAATATTTACATTTATTTAACAGCTTTAGTTACATAAAATAACACATAAATCTTATAAATTGCACCATATTATCATCATAACACAGATTATTAAACAAATAGAATATCAACAAATGCAGACTCAAATATTCAATATATGAGTAGAAATATATATGTAAGTATATTTTGATAGAAAGATGCAGAGATATTTCAGATCATCTCATCAGATGCAGATGCAGCAGCAGAACTTTCTTCCTTCCAACTCAAACGATCATCTCATGACCTCTCAGCTTCATCCTGTGACCTTTATAAAGTCATTAAAGCAGCTCCACATCAAGCAGCTGCAGCAGGAAACACTGTTTACACATCGATGCTTCACTGTTAATTATTTACTATATAAAACGTGTAATATATCAGTCTGAGGGGACGATTTCCTGCAAAACATGTACTTTAACTATTTATACTTTGCGTAAATAATAACAATGATATTTCTGTACTTACGTAGGATTTTAAATGCAGAAACTTAACTTGTAATGGAGGATTTTTACGTTTTCACCACTAACATAATAATATGAATTTAAAAGTTAAACTATTATTAAATCTATCTGCTGGTTATGAACTGTGATCTGTATAATTAATAAAGTTTGGTAAACTTCCATATTGCTTCTGACTGGAGCTCGTCTTTCTTACAGCTGATTATCATCTATCTATCTACCATTAATGAACGAGGACATCTGTCCCTTTAAACATTTAGGACTCATCATGCTGTTAACTTTATGATTCACTCAGAAGTGGAGGCTGTTTTTCTTTATTGATTCATCTGGTGATTATTTTCTCGATTAAACTTGTTTAAAATGTCAGAAAATAGTGAAAAATGTTATAATTTCCAACAGTCAAAGGAAACATATTCAAAAAACAGTCTAAAAACAGGAGATATTCAGTTTACTATCATATAAAACACAAATCAGACAGAATCAGATATACAGAAATGGAGATTATTGCTTGAAAAATTGCTTAAACATTTATCAGAAGATTTATCAGCTCTAGTGATCAATACTACAAACATTTAGAGTTTATTTCTCTGTATGTTGACGTCCATCTCGCAGTTAACGACACTTGTACATAATCATTTTATGTCCCGCAGTAACAGTTTCCTCGTCTTCTAACAGAGTCGGGGAACTTTTCCAGGCAGCCGGTCGGTTTATCAGCGAGTCACATCATGAAGCTTCTTAAACTCTCACTTATTTCCTCCGTTCAGCTGCCCTCGTCCCAACCTGCTGCTCCTTGAAATCTTCCACACGGTGATTTCCATGGATTTGTACAGTAAGCTGCTGAGTCACTCCCCCCCGCAGGTGTCTCCTGTCCTCTCAGCGTCCAGATGGGGCCGCCGACCCCGACGCTCCGTACGGGAACTCAAGAGGAAAAAAGTTCGCAAAGGCATCGAGACAGCGAGCGAACAACTCACGGCTCCGTTTTAACCACGAGGAGACGACAGGATCTGGTCTGTAACAGACTGTTCAGCAGGACAAAAGCCTCCTCAAGGGGGGCGGCGGAGAGCTGAAGGTGAGGAGACGATACTGCACGAGGTGAAGAAGAGTTAGTCAGATCTGAACACACAGACATGAAACACATTGAGTGTGATTACACTTAATTATCACCTAGAAACCAGAGAAAAACCAGGCTGAACTTTCCTAAAACTCATCACATATTGAAGTTCTCTTCAGTCTCACAGTAATAACAGTGATATTTGTCTGTACATCATGTTACAGGAGCTGCTAACAGCTGATTCACATGACTTTTAATATAAAAATATAAACAAATATGGTGTCTGAAAGAGAACAGCAGCTCCTGCCCACCATGTTGGTTCACAGACAGGCCGATATGTTGCTGTTAGCAAGTTTCCATCTGTCAGATTAGCAAAAACATGTTTATAGTAGAAGGAAAACATTCAGAGATCCTCTTTAAATACAAGGACGTCGCTCCAGACGGGATTTAACTGACAGGAGGAGCAGCGACTTACTGTCGGTCATCCAGCTGGAAATATTACTGGAGGTCGAAGGTGAAAATGAGCCTCATACAGAGAGAGACTGGATTAAAATCACTGACCAGCAGGTAACGTTAGCATCGCTACACCTCCCCTACAGACAGAGAAATCCAGTCTGAACCGTCGCCTATGTATCCGTGACATTAAAACCAAACAGCTCTAGCAGAAATGGTAATCCTATTAAAAAAGGATTGTTGTACAGGTGTAGAGAGACTATCAGAGCTGCACGGACTGAAGGTCGAACTGAACAACAGCAGCTTTAAACTGAGCGACGCTGAGCGCAGCAGAAAAACATCCACAACACACACAGAAACATTCACGCGTCTGAATATCTGGGACTGATAAACACACCTCTGGAGCTGAAACTCTCCTACTTACAGAGTAATGAAACTGCAGATTCCAGTCATATTTGAATTATTCAAAGTTGCATTAATCTAGTTCATCCTTCCATGTGTTCAGCTGCATCATTTATAACAACTCAGGCTGAACTTTGTTCCAAGAAGAAACTCTTGACACAGATTCATGATGTCGGTGCATGACTTCCTGCTAACCTGAGCTCACCTCAGTCACCGCTTAAACCAGACTTCAATTTAAAGAAATAAAATAATGATCATCGTTATTGTAGAAGTTGTTAAATGTTCTCTGTATGTTTAGAAAGTTACTTCTCAAATATCTCCAATACTGGCTGAGAAAAAATGTCTTTTTTCTGCTGAGAGTGAAAATCAAAACACATTTTCAACTGAAGACTGCAACAAAGGCTACATGGCCAATAGTATGTGGACACCTGAACATAGCAGCTAAATGAATGAATAGAGTATTCCCAAAACTATTCCCTGCTATAAGGCAAGTCAAGCATTTCTCTATGGAGCTGAGGCTTAAATTGATCAGCTGCTCGTCTCTCAGTGTAGAATCTGATTTATTATTTTTCTTTGGGTGCTTTGTGTCTGTACATGTAGACAAAACATACCAACAACCCACCAATGGGATCATCAGTAGCTTTTGCAGTATGTAACTAAAAAAAAAACTAGTAGCTTTCTGTCTTTGATGTTGTTTTATTTGTGAAAGTGAAATTATACCATTAACGCCTCTGTTTCAGCTTACAGAGCATCTGTGGCTCCATATAAAGAGATGGAGAGTATCTGTCTATCACACCTAATATTAATTATCTGCATTAATAATCAACTGTTACATTTCATACTCCATGAGTTTTAATTGATTTGCATGAAGAAGAGAGCGTCCGCTGTTGTTATTGTACTGAAACCTGCATTAACTGATTTTTTTGTCCACTAGTTTTCATCAGAAACACGTAGTGAACAAAACTCTGACATATCATCAGCTTTACAGTCGATATGTTGAACTTGTTAGCAAACAGTTGCTTATTTCCACATCCAGCAGTTACAGAGCAACATTATCATTCATGTGGAGTCGTGTTTCTGTCCACCTGGTGAATGTAAGTCCAATATTCACTCTCTTTTAGCTCTGTTTTTACTCTCTACCAACTCCTGAGGGAAATATCTGGCTCTTTAGCTGCTAAATGCTCCACTATGTTCACCAGCTAGTCTACAGCTAACTGTGAGCAGGTAGTGTACAGCAGCTTTTTACAGCTTTTTCTCTGAAAACGACGCTATGAGACGCTGAGAGTGAACCAGAACAGTAAAGTTGCAGCCGGACAGATAAACAATGAGCTGAAACTCACTATAAAGCTCCGTAAAGCCGAGAGGAGCTGCAGAGTCTCTGATGATTCTCTGTAGGTTCATCTCTATGAGCCACAACCAACACATTACACACTGACAGATCAAGCTGAGCTTTGGTTGAGTGGTCAGTGCAGTCGTCCGTCGTCTGGGAGGTTTCAGACCTGGTTGGTTCACAAAACAGTTTATTGAAGAACACTTATTTTAATACTTTAATATCCTAAAATTAGAAGTATAATAAAAACAAAAACAGGATTGTTACACCTATTTCTACTTTTGTTTGAACACAAATACAAATAATTCTGCTGCCTCAACAAACACACATCCTCAGTCTCTTCACCGTCCCACCTGGGAACCAGTCTCACGCCAAGCTGAAGTCAGAACTTGGCAGCTCTGTATAGAAATACTGATGTAGATGCTTTAATAAATCCACTTTCTCTGGGAGCATCTATTCAGTGTTTATTCAGTCTATTCAGCTCTTTTCTCTTGAGACTGTTTCTGCCTTTTTATCTACACATCAGATGTGCTTCACTACCTGCAGGCATGCAGCATGATAAAAAGTAGAGCAACAAATTAACAGCACATTTGTCACATCTAAAATAAAATAAAGTGGCCCAGCGCCGGATGTTTGTTTCACTTAACATGACAGTCAGATAAATAGTATATAAACTAGACTTCACATCACTGGATTTTACATATTACAGATTTTTCTGGGAATTAAAGTCTTGCATATGTTCACTTTTTTTTCCTAAAAGCTTTTAGAAACAGATGAAAGAACCATGTTGTTGAATTGTGTTTATTCCTTCATTGTGATGATTCATGAACACGACCATTAAATGAACACTCAAGCCAGCATATTAAAATACCAAGAAACTAAGAAGCATATGTATATATACATATAGATAGATAGATATGAATGCACGATATTATCGGCACGTCATCGGTATCGGCCGATAAAAGTTCTAAAATTAAATATCAGTATCAGCCATCTCTGCTGATTATGAGAGGCCTTCTCCTCCGCCGCCTGACTCTGCTTCCCTCCACGGACTGTTTCACCCTGACGGTCCCGGTGTTTCCTCCACAGGCTTCCACCCACTGCTTCTTCTCACTTTAACCTGAATAACAAACCGGGTCTCGATGCTCCGGTTGGATCCACATGCAGAGCCGGGGATAATGTTAGCTTGGAGGCTAGCAGAGGCTAGCTGGCTGTGCTTCCCTCCGGCCATGCTGCGGCTAACGCTCCGCTAGCCTCCCAGCTAACGTTAGCCCCGGTTTGTTATTCGGGTTAAAGTGGGAAGAAGCAGCTGAGTGACGTGCAGCCTGCGGAGGAATTCTTCCTTCATATATTGTCTTTCTTGATCATACTTAGTACAATCTATGTTTGCATACATAATAGTCTCCTCAGCTGGAAAAAAATATGTGCATATATCGTATCAACATTGGCAATCGGCCACAGTGAGTTGGGAATATCAGCATATCGGATATCAGCACAAAATCCAATATTGTGCATGAAAAAGTGAAATCCAGGTGAAAGTAACGGAGGCTCCCAAAGTTCCACAAGGTGAATTATTTCTTGTGCAGGAATCAGGATATGGATCTTTGTGGATTTCTAAAAAGACGCCATAAAGGACTTCAGGAGCTCCACAGACATATTTATTTCATTATTCCAATATTCCAGCCAAACGTATTTCCTCCTGCTGGTTGTGGAGGCGACCACATGCGGAGCAGCAGGCTTTGATATCAGACTGTAGCGGCGTCTCTTCCTATCAGACGGCACAGCGTCACACCTCCCTGGCTTTGTTTTCTTTCCTTTCACACCTTCAGGGCTGTCTGTCGCTCCGCTGCAGAATCACAAGTCTCTGGTGTGTTTTTTTCATCATCAGCAGGTTTTGAACTGAGCCCGTACGGACCGATCGCCCGCGGAGGAAAACTCACCACCGCCTCTCAAAAAGCCGAGGACTCAAGAGGAAACAGAAACTTCAGTGGATGTTTAATGCAGCAGGACGGCGCTCAGAGGCCTCGGCGGAGAATAAAACCCAACCGAACACTCAACAACAACAACAACACGTGGAGTTCAGCAGAGCTCAGGAAGGTCACGGGATCGTTACAGTAGGACGAATCATCGGAGGACTTTGACACTTTAACTGTGGAGATATTTGAGAGTGGAGCGACTCTAACGTCCCCGGAGTCACACTGCTGGAAATGTTCGGATGGAAAGTGTGAATGTGCAGAGTCTGAACGTCTCTACAGACGCTCCGGGTTTTAAAAATAAATCTTTCTCTCTCTAACAGGTACAGTAGGTGCGATCCCTACTGGTTCTCACCCACTGCCACGATTCAACCAGAGATGCTTCAGATGAAGGAAGACAGAGCTGCGTTATTATTCTGGCAATGAAATAAATGTTTTAGTCATTTTTTAAAGCAAAAATGTAAAAAAAAAAAATGCTTCTAAAACATGATGATTTAATTCTTTTCTTTGTCCTTTATGATAGTAAACTCATTATCTTTGGGTTTTGGGCTCTTTATTATATTAAAATATATGATAATGTCTTATAAACATCTTATAAACAAAAGGATTGATCGAGACATGAATCTACAGATTGTTCAATAATGTAAATATTGGTTAGTTAGAGGTTATGATTTAAAATGCTTTAAAATACATGAAACACAACAATAAAACACATACAGAACATCATAAACTGCTCAATGACAAACAGCAGATGATTCAGTTAAGTTTAATGATTAGTAGACAGAATCTCTAAACTTCACATCTCCGCTGCATCCAACAGCACAAACTAAAATGACTCAAATTATAACGTCTGTAGTTCCTGAACGACGGTGACAGTTGAGGTGATACAGAAATAGAGAAACAAGGTCTTTGAAGTGAGTAAAAATGTCTTTTCCTGTAAAGATGGAGGACAGTACGGAGCTGTAAACTAAACACTAGTGAACATCTGCCTCATCTGAAGACATCAAACTGTGATTATTCTACCGTGTTTTCTTCCTGGTTCCAGTATAACCAGAAGAAAGGGAAAGACGGCCACCGAGTTGACTTCCTCTCTTCAAACGAGCGAAACGAGTGAAACTAGTGACCTTTTACCTTTAATCCTACAGACAGGAAAGATGAATAGCGTCTCATCCTCCTTCCTCCTCCTCCTCCTCCTCCTCCTCCTGAGGCCGTATTTGAACCTGCGACACACTAATTACAGTACAAGGTGTTAAAGCTTCAACCTGAGTGTGGCTTTATCTCTGACAGCGCTCCTCCTCCTCCTCCTCCTCCTCCTCCTCCTCTTCCTCCCTGAACCCTCTCTGAGATGGCAGCTGAAAGCTCGATAATCTGACAATCTCTGCGGACATTACCGGCTGTGGCCGGAAGGCAGGTGCCTTAATTTCCAGTAACGGGTGGTTATTACTGAACAGATCTTAAAATGGGGAAGGTAATGGCCCATTGTGCTTTGGGTGCTCGTCTAAGCTGCCTATTAGAGCTTAATGTGATTTACACTGCAGAGAGAAGGGACAGAGCGGAGAGAGAGAGGAGAGAGAGGAGAGAGTGTTGCTGTTTGTGCTTCTGTTGTGTTTCTGAAATGTGAGCACGAATGAATCCATGAAGGAATTTAAATTGAATGTGATCTGCTTTCCTGCACGTTTCCTGCTGGAGAGAAGGAAGAAACTGGGACATATGTGTGTGTGTGTGTGTGTGTGTGTGTGTGTGTGTGTGTTTGCAGTGTGTGTGTGTGTGTGTGTGTGTGTATCAGTCTGTAATGTGAGTGAGGATTAATCCCTGAAGTCAATTTCATGACTTGCAGCAGTAATGCTTCTCTGCATAATCTTGAGAGAGAAGAAAGCAGGAAGTTGTTGTCGTGTAAGAAGTCTGCTGGGATTCATGGTTTAACCTTCCAGTACACGATGATGTCACACATGATGTCACACAAAGTATCAGCGGCTGAATAGAGAGCTAAAGATCAGCCTCAGATACATTTTATTTTATTTTTCTTTCTTAGAAGCTGGATTGTGGAACGATTTAACAGTTCTTTGTCATTCCAAGTGTCTCATATTCAGATAAAATCCAGATTAGATTCACACAAACTTAAATTTCATCCCAAAGAACCAGTTCTGTTCTCACAACCTGCAGCTTTCCTTCCTCCAAAAAAAATAGTAGAAATGATTGAACATGTGCAAAAAAAACCCTCATAATGTTACAGTCTCGACATAAAACGACTGAAATGAGACTTTAACATATCAATAACAATATTTATTACAAAATAAACCAATTTACACATCAGACAAAAGCAGCTGGAGGACGTTTTCATCATTTTCTGACGTTTTATGGACCAAACAACTAATCAAGAAGATAATAATGTTTCATGTTTCATTACATTTTTACAAAACTGACACATTTCAGACTATTTCAAGATGCTTATTAGTATTTATTTTGTATCTGTTTTACCTTTTTCATCCAGATAAACCACAAAGGTTGAGATAATGTTTGTGGTCGTATTATTGATGAGTCCAGCAGCTCAGGATCAAACCTCAAACACACACCGGCCACCATCTTTTTATTCCCTCTCAGCTCGTCACAGAGAATTAACAGAAATCTGAAGTCCCTCCACGCAGCAGCGGCGGCTCTGGCTCCCGCGGCGGCTCGGGAGGCTCCAGGTGTTGAAGCGGAGGTCACCTTCAGCTGCACATCGGCAGCTTCTCCTCCTCCCCGCCGCTCCTTAATCCGCTGTTAATTAAGCAGAATCTGCTCGTTAGCCAAATAATCCATCAAACGGCCAATAAGGTTCAGGAGAACACGCTGAGGGAGAAGCTGCTCCTGTTCAATTAAAATTAACTTTTTTTTTACTCGAGTAGCAACGTCCATTATACAAAACAGCTGAACACACACACACACACACACACACACACACAAACACACACACACACACACACAGAGTCTGGGAGAATCTTTGAAATAACTGATTTTATTTATTTTATTGTATTTTATTTTAGTTCAGCTCACTTCTTTGTCATTTCTTTCATTCTGTTCCTCATTTATTTCCTTCAAACTATTAAATGATGTTAAATATTCCCAGAGCAGCCAAACTCACCACATAAATAGTTTTTAAACTACTGCTCCTGCTCTTATGTTCACTTTTATCTCTAGTTATTCCAATAAAGAGATAAATTGTTAAAAACACCTGCAGGTGTTGCTGCTGACGTTCTAATGTGTTTCTGGGGCGAAGCTGCAAAACCTGCAGTTCTTCTGGTACCGGCGCCATCATCTGACGTCGTCCTGAAGAACTAGAGGCTGTTACAGCTTGGACCTCTAGTCTCCACCTCTGAGTCTCCAGTCTGCTCTCTGGATGCTGCTCAGAAACAAAACTTCCTTTTTCTTCTTCACTTGTGATGCAAACTAGCAAACATGGCAACGAAATATGAGCACAGAGGATGTTGAGGACAAAGAAATGAAGAAATGCGGCAGAGAAAAGGCCGTGCCTGCAGCTGCATTAGCCGCAATGCATCCTGGTACCTGTAGGCACATCTGGCACCAGCAGGAAAACTTCACTTTCTGTGTTAATATAGCGATATTGTTCATCTTTTAGCTTACAAAGAAGAGGACAAGTGTTTTATCAGTCTTATTCATATCCCTCGATAGTGTTTTAAACGTTGTGTAACTCTAAACATGAGTCGGCATGTTGTGACCCAGTTTGTCGTCACTGAAGGTAAAAGTCTGATTCACCCTCCAACCTCCTCACACACTCTTACTTTACACTTCTTTTTTTTTGTATCAATACGTTTCGTCTTTTCCAGCTGTGTCGCCTCCACCTGAACCTTCCCGTTGGAGAAATGGATTCCTCTCACTTTCTCTCACTCTCAGAGAACCCAGCAGGTTATTTGCATTTTCTGATACTTTGCCTATTTCACAAAATTTCACGGGAGCGGGGTCGACGGATCGACAGCGGGAGGGTCGAAGTATCACAGAACTCACAAAGAGAAAGTGGAGAAAGTGGAGAAAGTTGAACTTGCGGCGAGCAGGTTCTTGTTAACAGTCGCAGTCAGCAGGTTACTGCTCGGGAAGGTCGAAGCGGCTCGGCTGAGTGTGTGCATGATAATGAAGCAAACGAGCTACCGAGCGCCCGCTGATGATCATTTTATCCACCTGAAAGGGTTTTTGGAACATAAGAGGGTAGAATAACTAAGGTGAGCTTCACACACCTTTTCAACCTCTCTGGTATTCAGAGGGAACGCCGACGGCGAGGGCGAGCGTCTGTGAATCTCCGCATCCCGTCCTGCCAAACAACCCGATCGGGGGGGAATCAGGCAGTGATTAGTCTCCCCTGAGCCGCACATGAAGCACGATCCACGGGGCTTGTCCTCATTATGTCTCCATTAGCAGGAGCGTAATGGATTTTTAATGAAGGAGGGAGACACAAACACAAGACGAAGCCCGACATCAGCGGGGAGCCTCACCAATCACCAGACTGAATCCTCCTCCTCCTCCTCCTCGTCTGCTGCCGTCCGTCCTCAGAGGGATCAAATGTCCAAGTTTCATTTTATATATATATATAATATAATACACTCACTACTTCCTTCCTGCTATACATTTAAAAATCATTCCCCAAACTCTCACTCAGAAGCTTCCTCGCTTATTACTGTCTGTGAACTTAAAAAGAAAACAAGAAGTTGCAGTAAAAACATAAATCCCTCTGAAGCGCGTTACCTCCTGTGTGTGTGTGAGAACTGTTTTTCTTCTATTTAATCTCTCATTAGCAGTTTTGTTTTCTCGCTCTCCGCCAATTGTTTTTTATGTGATTCGGACGTCACTGATGAGAACTCTGGAGAACCAGAAGCAATCAGCTCCTCTTTTTTACCGGCGGTGTTGTTCGTCCCCCGACTGTGTCGACTCCCATTACACCAGTCCGACAAACACCATTAAGATCCTTTTCTTTGAGTGTGTGTGTGTGTGTGTGTGTGTGTGTGTGTGTGTGTGTGATTTGCAGCAGTGTGTTAGGACTGGCTGGGAAGTCATTAAAGCTGCAGCAATCAAACCGAGCACTTAAATGATTAGTAGCAGAATCACAGATGAGATTCGTCAACATTTTGGTTAAAATCCTGGATTATTTTTTTTACATTTTCACATCATTTTAAAGCCAATATTCTTTGAAGATCCCCTCCAGGCTTTTGATTTTAAAAAAATGCATAAATTCTCTGCTTTGAATAATAATTGTGTCTGATATAATTTTCTCAAACAAAAAGTTCAATCACAGAGTTATAAAAGTCTTAAAGTAACATCCAGAATACAGAATATATATATAAATACTTTTCACTTCAACAGTTGAACTGTTAGTTTCACTTCAAGTTTCCACATCGCACCTGTTTAAGCTGCATACTGGATCACGATTGGCTCCAAACTAGTTGTGATGTCATCAGTCCTGCAGGTACATCCAGGACCAACGTTTAACTTTGTGTGTGTAAATATGTATATAATAAATATATCAGACACAACTTACTATTCAAAGCTGAATATTTTTACTTTAAAACATGTCTGAAGGGGATCTTTAAATATATTAATCTAGAAAATCTGTTCATTTTTATGCAGCTTCAGTTTTGAGTAACTTGATACAGTTACAGCAGCAGCAGCTGTGACCTCGGAGATAATGAAATTACCATAAATTCTCTAACAGTGGCCAGGACTCTTATTACCAAAGTGGCAGAGAGAACCAGACTCATATTAGAGACAGACCTTTACTTCTAATTTGCCGTGTTCTCCAGTTAATACAAACTCAGCACTTCCCCCATGTTGACCTTTTGTCTTGATAAACTCAGTAAAATGTCCAAGAGTCAGATCAGGTGTTTCACTTTGCCTTTTCTCCCTGAAGATTCTGCACATTTCCAGCTCTATATTTATATTCTGGGGCTCTACTGGAATATCTTTACATGATTTCCAGTTAAAAACTGCTTATTTATCTTCTACTGGTCCTTTATGCAGCCCCTCAGTTCAGCCTCTGTCTGAAACAGGCCGTTTTAGCTCCTGTCTCTTTAAGGCCCCGCCTCCTGATGAGCCCACTCTGTTCTGATTGGTCAGCTTTCAGGAAGCTTCCTCCGGCTCCGGAGGCTACGTAAACAAACTATAGTAGCAGGATTTTACTTCTTTTACTCCTCCTTATGATATGAGAGTTGACAACGAGAACAACACATGGAAAAAACCTTAGCAACCACCTTAGCAACCACCTTAGCAAACGAAGTGTTAGAGCGGGTTGAAGCCCTGATTTTTGACTTGCAGGCAGCATCTCTACATATGTCAACCTCAACTTTTGTCCATGTTTGACATCCAACATCATGACAGTACATAAATAACACTGACAGTGTTTTCTTGCTGTAATCATTCCTCCTGTTCATACCGACCATGAAGGGATCCCCTCTTCATGTGCTTTCAGTGCTCATTCTGTGTAAAATATGAAAAAAAAAAAGCAAAGTTTATCTGAGGCCAATATGAGGCTTCAGGTGTCTAAATTAGCTGAATCCAGTGGGTGTTTTCCAAAGTTACTGTCTTCTAACTGTGAAGAATTTCAGCTTTTGCCATCAAACAGAAGATTAAGAGTCCCGCAGGTGAGACTCAGCAGACTGCAGAGCTCTTTTGTTCTTCAGTCTGTCAAACTGTTGAATCACATTTTGGGTTCTCAGTAGTTCTCAGTGCAGCTTTTGTAAACTGAGAAAACTATGAAACTGCAGCTACACATTCATAATGTCTGATGTTATATATGTTTATAGTGTTTGTTTTGCTGTTTGGTTACATGTTGTTTTGTTATATATGTGTACACCTTGAGACGCAAGACAGAAATATTGTGATAATTAAGTGAAATCAAATTTTATAAAGAGGTTTTGTTGATTGGAGCTTAAACGCACAATATGTCATCTCAATCAAAAGGTGTATACTCTTTATAGACGCCATTGTAGCGGACAACCGCAACGCCAACACATATACTCTTTGGTAGAGGAGGTATGACGCCATGGACAGGCGACCAAATGAAACGGACCGTTACCTGGATTAAAATTACAGATTTCTCTGGGTTTGAAAATTGCTAGAAACATTTAAGATAATGTAAGTACACAACTCAACAAGATATATAACAAAGGTCTAGTTGTTTTTAGACATTTTAATGAGGAATAGTTACATATTATAGCTTTAATGGCAAAGAAGAAACAACTGGAATGAATTAGAGTCTGAAAACATTGTTATTTGCTAAAAAAAGGAAGTGAGAGCAGCAGAGTGGAGCGGAGTTAGTGATGTCATAAACTGTTGTAGTAAAACCTGCATCAACTTTGTCCACTTGTTATTATCAGAAACAAGTCGTGAACAAAACACTGACACATCATCATCTTTAAGTTGATATGTTGAACTTAGCAAACAGTTGCTTATTTCCACATCCAGCAGTTACGACATGATCATCACATTGATAATGTCCATAATAACTTGTGGGGTTCCTCAGGGTTCTATTCTTGATCCTTTGTAGTTTCAATCTAGTTAAAGCTGCTTGAAATGATGTTTTTTGTCCACTTGTTTTCAGCAGAATAGCCTCTAAACACGACTTCTGTCATATTATCAGTTTATGGAACAGTTGTGGCTAACATGTTAGCAAACAGTTGCTTATTTCCACATCCAGCAGTTACGGAGCAACATTATCATTCATGTGGAGTCGTGTTTCTGTCCACCTGGTGAATGTAAGTCTAATATTCACTCTCTTTTAGCTGTTTTTACTCTCTACCTGTCACATCTTGCCTGGACTTAAGGTGTTTTTTTGGTGTTATGTTGTGTTCTGTGGGGTCTCCTGGTTTTGCACGTTTGTTTAGTCCCTCGGTTCATCACTGCATCATTGGTTTGTTGGGTTGTGTGCTTGGGTTTGTGTTTGTGGGTGGTTTTGGATGGGTTAGTGTAGATGGCATTCAGTTTGTTTTCTGGGTTTTTGTTCTGTTTCATTTGTGTGTTCATGTACTCCTCCACACCTGCCCTGCATTTGGACTTGTTAGCCCTGCCCTGCTGTCTTCCCCACACCTGCCCTGTGTTAGCCTCGTCAGCCCTGCCCCGCTCCCTGTGTGTCCTCAGCCAATCAGCTCCCTGTATGTTCATTCCCCTCTCGAGTTCTCCACCCATCTCCCCACCTGCACCTCATCTCCTTGTTAGTTCAGTTTCTTTAAGTTCTGGTTTTCTGTTCAGTCTTTGTTGGATTGTTTTGTGTTGTTCCTTCTGCGAGTTCTGTTCAGCCCTGTTTACATGTCCGTGACCGTCCACAATTAAAGAGTTTTTTTCATCATATCTGCATTCCGGCCTCTGCATTTGGGTCCACTCCTGTATCTCCTGTTCCCTGACACTACCAACTCCTGAGGGAAATATCTGGCTCTTTAGCTGCTAAATGCTCCACTATGTTCACCAGCTAGTCTACAGCTAACTGTGTCTGTTTGCCTGTTTGGTGCTGAGCAGGTAGTGTACAGTGGCTTTTTACAGCTTTTTCTTTGCAAACGACGCTATGAGACGCTGAGAGTGAAGCAGAACAGTAAAGTTGCAGCCGGACAGATAAACAATGAGCTGAAACTCACTATAAAGCTCTGTAAAGCTGAGAGGAGCTGCAGAGTCACTGATAATTCTCTGTAGGTTCATCACTACGAGACACAACCAACACATTACACACTGTTATAGATCAGATAGTAGAGGTAACTCTGATGCATTGACTGTGAGACTCATGCAATTGGCATTTTGTCAAAATGTTCCATTTTTTCATGCAGTGAAAAACAAATTCATATCTGATAATGCTGCGGTACGAAAACAGGACACTGACAGCGCACAGACGGACAAGACAGAGCAGCAGCGAGTTATTCAGACCATCAGGGGGAAAGGGATGCTAGCTGAGGCCAAAATAAATACAAAATTAAGATCATAAATCACTATTATATGGAACTACACCCATCCCTTTATGTGTTTATGCTCAGCAAGCCACCAGCTGTTATTGAAATATCAGCTTTTATATGATTCATTCATCTACTGTGTTTCATTACAGACACCTGTGGTTGTTTTAAATCAAAGGTCACATGTCTTATTTGGGACTGTTATGTGATTTAAAAACCTATATCAGCAACAAAGCCTTAACATTCATTATACACCTCGGTGAATGTTATCTTTCTCAGTCATACATGTGTTGGAATTGAAGCTTGTTTCCCCACCTGCGCCTCATAATAATCAACACAGTTATTGATTCCATTTAACCGCTTTTAAACTCACAGCGTTTGATTTGAAAAGAGCAAAGACGTCCCGCTTAATTGGTGCCTCGGAAAGGTCAGTTTTAATTAATGTTGTGACTCCATAATGCAAGTGTGATTATCAAAGTCTTTCCTCCAGAATACTAAACATGCAACAAATACCATCAGGGCTTTAGAGCTCTGTGTGTTTTATTACCAAAAAAAAACACCAGCACATCACACACCAGTGGTGCAGAAAGCTAATAAAAGAGGCAAATCAATCATAATTTACCTCCAGGAGAAATACATTTACAGTAGCTCAGACCTGAGCTTGTTCTCTAAATGAATGGAAAATTGATGTGAGCGCAAGGTCAATCACTCAGGATCATCTGCTTTGCAGGCAACACAAAGGCTCCGCTAACACTGATTAATAAATACACTTTTACATCAGTGGATGAAAAGCTTAAAACTCTCTGCACTCAACAGCTTTCCACCTCAATACAGAGCTGTAATAAAAAAGCTGCCTTTCATGGAAAAATATGAGGTCAATAAACATCTAACCAGCCTTTCTCTGACTGTATGAGACTGAAGCTCCAGCCTCAGGATGAACATCACAGCAGCAGGTTGGTAATGAAATATCCTCTGAGCTCCTCACTAACTGAACTCATTAACCAGGATGAGACGACAGTATCTGGTCTGTAACAGACGTTCAGCAGGACGAAGCTTCTCCAGCAGGGCGCCGGAGAACTGAAGGTGAGGCGACGATACCGCATGAGGTGATGAAGAGTCAAAAAACATCATAACTCAGTCAGATCTGAACACACAGACATGAAACACATTAATATCATTCAGTGTGATTCATTATCTCTGATGTCATCACTAATAAACCTCCGTAAATCCACTTAGAAACCAGAAAAAAGAGACTTCAGAACTTCTGAAGTTTTCTTCAGTATCACAGTAATAACAGTGATAATTATCTGTACACCATGTTACACTGCTGCTAACAGCTGATTCACATGACTTTTAATGGAAACTATTTGACTAAATGTAAACAAATATGGTGTCATCTATACATATATGCTCTATACTGGATTAAAATCACTGACCAGCAGCTTGTTAAAGTCTTCACACCTCCCCTACAGACAGAAATACAGTCTGAATGGGACTTCAGATTTCTACAGAGATCAATACAACATCGGCTACTGAATGTCTTTACAATGATTACCTATTAGCAGTGACTGAGACCATCAAAGGAAATTAAAATGTGTTATCTTGATGAGTGTCTGGCTTTAAAACAGACACTTTCCAACATTTTCTTGTGTCTGAAATCAGTTTACTATATGTTTACTGTCCACTGTATAGTGCCATCAAAACTTCCACAGTAGAATGATCTACGTAGTAGGTAACAGCTGTCAGTTATGATGCAAGATGAAGATGATTAGTGAGTGTCTGTGAAGATGAGGGTTGATCCTTCTACAGTCCAGAAGGTTGAGGTAACAGATCTGCCCAAATGAAAACCAACCAGACTGAACACAGGTTAGAAAACACCGTAACAGACCCTGTAGAGGTTATAACGACTGACGCAGTTACAGCTGAGACAGATGCATTTACATCTAGTTAACATCTGGCTAGAATGTGTCTCAAACCTCCTCCAGAGATGGTTTGAACTAGTGGATATCAATGTGTCCTGAAAGCTTTTTGGGAACGTTTACACTGAGCTTGTTAGACTCATGAAGGATAAATGGATCATATTTACACTTTGTTCATCTTAGATCTAAAAAACTCAGATCTGTTTTATCTTTATGTAGAAAAAAACACAATCATATAAATTCCACACATGAAGACGATAATCATTACAGGCAGTGTGTGTGTGTGTGTGTGTGTTTTATCAATGAACACAGTTTGAAATGCAGCAGATAAGCTAAGCTGTGCTGATACTTGATGGATATTGATTCACTTGTGTCATATTGAAATACGTATATATATATTAGGGATGCACGATATTATCGGTACGTCATCGGTATCGGCCGATATAAGCTCCGGTCCGGGTGCCGGCTGCACTTCACTCAGCCGCCCGTCAGACCAGCTGCTTCTTCTAGCAGAGGCTAGCTGGTTGTGCTTCCCTCCGGCCGTGCTGCTGCTAACGCTCCGCTAGCCTCTCAGCTAACGTTAGCCCCGGCTCTCCGTGTGGATCCAACCGGAGCACCGAGCCCTGATTTGTTATTCAGGTTAAAGTGGGAAGAAGCAGCGGGTCTGACGAGCGGCTGAGTGAAGTGCAGCCTGCGGAGGAAACACCGGGACCGTCAGGGTGAAACAGTCCGTGGAGGAGCTGCTACGTTCAGCTGCACAGATAGGAAACACCTCGACTGACAGGATGTATCACTGTGTTTGGAAAAATAAACTCCATCTTTTTGGTTTATAACAGCAGTTGTCAACCAGCGTATTAGGTGCATCACCGCCACCTTCTGCTCTGGAGTGTGGACCAGAGATTAAATCCTACACATTAATCCACACATTAAACTCAAAGGAAACTCTACTGCTGCTCCCACTTGGCAGGTTCATTAAAGTTTTAAGGCTTCCTAAATTCTTCCTTCATATATTGTCTTTCTTGATCATACTTAGTACAATCTATGCTTGCATGCTGGAAAAAAATATGTGCATATATCGGCAATCGGCCACAGTGAGTTGGAAATATCTGCATATCGGATATCGGCAAAAAATCCAATATCATGCATCCCTAATATAGATATATGCTGTCACTGTGGACGCATTTCAGCTTTCAGCAGTTTATGAAATCTGTGATGCTACTTCCTGCAGTTCATTGTTCTTTTTTATGAAGTAACCAGAGTGAGTTTGTGTCATGTATTGTGCTGTAAACGTCGCCTCCAGTGTGTTTTAATGGCAATGAAAAGGGCAGCAGTGTCCAACAAATCATCGTATAATGTAAATGCAAATGAAGTCACAGTGCTGCTGCGTCAAACCGTCTACAAACTGTGTCATTACATTTTACAGAAAAGCAACTTCTCACACAGTCCGGGCCAAAGTCATTGTAGTGAAACCTTTTGAAGTGAAAGGTCATCAGGCAGTAACTTCTCTTCCAGATGAAAGAGCTTCCGATAATTGGAGCAGGTTCAGAGACGAGGACGAGCCAAATGCACCTCAAACATGAGAAGCGATGCGAAATGAAAAAAAGAGAAACCGTGGAAAAAAAAAGGCAGCGAGAGAGAAGAAGGGAAGATCAAACGTAGATTGGAGAGAGCCTGTAATGAAGGCACAATTACCAGTAATTTTTCTCAATTTACCCAGTCTGACCTGCTGGGTAGCCGTACATGTAATAAGAATACAGGACCAATCATTTTCTCATCAGAACCGAACAGCCTGTACATCTCCAACCCTGCACACATAAGCACTTTATCTCCCGTCTCCTCGGTCTCTGTGTGGCTCGCTGATCCTGTTGCTGAGACGTCGGCGGCGGCCGTCTGTTCTGAGCCCCCCCCCCGAGGTGTCACACACGCTCACAAACTTTATAAAAGAGTGACGGAGCAGCTTGTCTTTTTATTGCTCTGCCACACAGCTGCTGGTGAATCCTGTCAAGAGATATTAAATTTGTATGAAAGGAAAAAAAAAAAATGCTTCACTCACACTGCAAGTCTGACAGGAAGAGGAGGACACTGTGGGATGTATCACCGTCGTATCTGTTAAATATGCAGGTGGGTGCAGGTGATTGTTAGCTTAGCATTAAGACCGGTAATGTTATTATCACACACATCCTGTCCTGCAGTAACCTCGGCCTTTCCTGCTGTTCCTCGTCACCTGATCCCTACATCCACCTTCTCAGCTGCAGTCTTCCCGCCATTTTTTCCTTTTACCTGTCGTATTCACAAAGTATCTTATCTTACCGCGTCGTGGCCGTTTACCTCTTGCACTTCAATGAGGAAACTCTCAATATGATATTGTCACATTTACTTTAATGCTCAGGTCACAGCATGCTTATTACAGACATACGAGCTGCTGTAGAGGAGTGAGCCTCTTAATCTGTTTCACACCGACCTTTATATATGATTAAACCCAAACAGACACGGCAGGATCTGAACATCAGAATAAACAGATGTTCTTTGTTTGTCTTTCACACAGGAACACACTGTTGAGATACACAAACATGGTTCTATCACTGAGCATTTAAACCTGTCACAAGTTCCCACAAACAATATCTTAAAGGACTTTCTATATATTTCTTAATGTCATAGGATCAGGACCATGTTAAGAGAACCAAGCAGGTTGGATCTCCGTCATCTTTTTCCTTCAGCATGTTGTTTTCCAGCTTTACAATCCTGTCATCATGGTCAGATACATCCTGTTCTCCATCTCTTTAATGCTTTATTCCTGAGTGCCAGCAAGGTTAGTCTAATGTATCTGATACAGGAGCCGATGCATCATCCTGCCTCTTCTTCAAAACTGTATCTACTGATTGTGTGAGGAGAGTTGAGCAGATATTTCCGGGTCAGCCTTTAGTGCTCAGCTAACTCTGCTAGCCTCTGATAGCTCCTCCTTGCCGTCTTTGCTAGATTTACCCATCACTCTTAAAAGATCTTTACCAAGTATCACTTACACGGAAAAAGACGTCTGCTCAACCCGGAAGTCAACAAATCTCCTGTTTGGATCCAAACCAACGATGAACTGATCTACTAACAAGTATCGTGTTTGTATCTAAAGTCTGATATATCTGATTAAAAACAGGTCAGTGAGTCTCACCGCTGCACTGGGTCACATGTTCCTTCATCATGAAGAGTTTGGTCACATTAGTTTGTTTAGAAACGGATCCAAAGACTAAAAACAGCATCATGTTTTCATTCTCAGGAGAGTAGTTCTGTGTAAGGCAGACGCTACTGAGCATGTGCAGGAACACTTCCTCCATCTTCGTCCTTAATTCCAGTAAAGTTGACCTTTTTACTTCCAGTCTTTCCTGTTTACGGACTGTTTATGACATTTGTTGTTTATTATTTCTCAAATGACTTTTTTTTTTTTACATATTTTTCATAATTTGTTGAATTTATAAAATATACAGTATAAAGTGTTAAGTGAATGAAAATCTTCCCACAAACCCAACAAGCGTCTCACCACTTACTTTCAGCCTCAACAGAGTCCGACGAGCTGTGTGTGTGTGTGTGTGTGTGCGTG